>NC_141873.1:269535360-269838390 GCF_056163025.1 Triticum urartu
AGTTTTATGAAATATTTTTGATTGATTCTTTTTGCTACTGTTTTGTTACTGTTTTGTCTATCCAGTAGCTTATAGTTATTCATTTTTTAGTTTAATTTAATTAGGTTTATTGCGAAAACAGTACTGTTTTGCTTATGTAGTTGTTTTGGTCATATAATTGATGTTTTTAATTATTTTTAGTTAATTCCTTTTGTAAATTTATACATGTTGTCATATGTTTATGTTAGACTACAGTAGATAAATTTTTGTAGTTATTTACTAGTGTTTAGCTACTATTTTAGTATTTGTTTGTTTAGTTCATAGTGATAGTTGATAAAAGTAGTTCCATTAGTTTCAAAAGTAACTCTTTTTGCCACTTCATTATATGTTGTCATTGATTCTGTTATTTAGGAGTAAATTAGTTTGATAATTATTTTAGTATTGTTTACTTTTGTCTTTTTCTAGTTGTTATATTTGTTCTGGTGTTAACTAGTCAGTTACAATAGTTTTCATACTAGTTCCTTTTGCTAGTAAATGCTTTAGTAAATTTTTTGTTGTTGTTTTATTAGAATTTTATTTTCTTTACTGTAGAAAAGTTATTAGAGTAATTTAGTGATGTTATGTAAGATTTGTGTGAATTTGGTCTCCACTAGTTTTCCTTGAAGTTTTCTTTCGAAGTTTTCCTTTGGTTTTTATTTGGTTTTCTTCTTGTTTTTTCTGATTGTTATTTTGAGTGCTAGTATTGTTTATATGATTACCATGTTTGACTATATAGATTTACATCGGAGTGACGAATAGTTTTATCAAGTTTCCGAGAGTGTTTATATCTTCATCAACATACCAGGCAAGTTCACTTTGACCATGTTTTTCATACCTATATTTTTATTGCATTTAGTGTCATCCTTGAAACAACTTCTCCAGCAGTGATATTGATTCTTGTAGTTGAGTAGAATGCATGAGGTAGGAACCCACCTCCCTGTTACCAAGCCCAGGACGTATATAGTTTTAATGCTACACTGTAGTAGACGGGGTTGGTATGAGTGCTCGGGAGTGGTGTGAGAATGAAGGACTTTACGTCAAAGACGACAACTTCATGATGGCATCTGCAAGGACTGCATCTTCAGGACTCCTCAAGATTTCGAGACTCGAGACAAGAATTCAATACACACTACTGGGTGAAGGACGGTTGACGGGCACCCTGGAGAAACCAGTGGTTGGCCGGGATGCATGGAGAAGCGCCATGACATCTTGCAGAAAGATTCACCCAGACTCAAAGAGACGGAAGGATACTTCATCCCCGGAAGCTTACCTGTTCAACCGCAAGTCACTATGGGCTCTGGCTTGGTTGACCTTAGTGGTGACTCTGGCTGGGACGGTGCTAGAAGATGTAGAACTACGGTAGGATTGGATGAGCACCGGACAGTGGTCAGAGGAACTCTTCAGAAGACCATGTTTCGGTCATCTAGTTCTCAAACACCCTGAAGTGGGAGAATGAAAAGAGAGGGATCGAATCTTGCGGGTAAAGTGTACAAACCTCTGCAGAGGGTTAAAACCTAATCGATTAGCCATGTCCCCGGTTACGGACAATTTGAGCCTCTGGACTTGGATCTATCTCGGAACTCTCAACACCGGATTGATAACTTAATTGTGGGCAACTTATGATGATTTGGGCTATGAGACATCAGTTGGCGGAACCATGTCATGATAGAAAACTCCGTAGTACAGACTCCTGATATTCCTTTGTTGTAGGGAAAATAAAACCAGCTTTTACGCAAAACATCAGACACAGAGCCACAAAGCCATATTGCATATAGAATGGTTTTATCATCTGTTTTCCTCATATTGTGATCTTGCCGGTACATTCAATGTACTGACCTACACGGCCGCAACGTCTCATGTTGCAGATATGTTCCTTCCGACGAGTAAGAGTACGGTACAGGGTTACGATCTACACTCAACCTGCCGATGGCATTGATGGGACTCCACACCTGATTGTTTGTTTCCGCTGAGACTTATGAGGTATATATCCGTTTTACGTTATTTGTACATGTGATTGCACTTTGATATATACATTGATGTACTGTGTGTGCCAGCATACCGATCTAGGGATGGCACAGATACACAGAAGCTTGATCGTCTGAGATCGGGTCGCTACAGATATGGTATCAGAGCACATGTTGACTGTAGGACGTGACCCTAGAAATCAGAAAAGCCCCTAGGACAGGAAATCTCTAAAACTCTATTTTCAAAAGAATCCATTACTTCTCATCTTTTCTGATTTTATCAAATATCCTCTCTTACCTCAAATTGTTAGAATATACCCCTTTCCCTTTTGACCACACGAAGGATCAACTAAAGCCGCTCCAAGAAGGACAAGATATCGGACAACCGATGACCATTTCAGAGTAAAGAGGATTTCACCATGAATTAGAAGAGTTGAAGCTTCAACGGTTGAAGACTCCGAAGACTTGAAGAATCTGAAGAATTATTTGACCTTTAGAAGACCAAACCCATGTTATATACTTACGTTAGATGCGACGATTTGTGAGGTGTCATTTGTTTGATGTTTTTCCGACGGCCACAAATAAAACCCATTTTCAAAACTATTGTTTGTATTGTGTGTATCCCTCCCCACCCCTCTCTTATCTCACCCTAAAACCCTTGGACCCAGTAGATAATGAATGAAGTTGGACTGGTATTCTCTGGACCGAAAACCCAGCCGGAAGCAGAGCTATGGATTCAGAACATGGAAAATCACTTCGGGAGCAATTTGATTTCAAGGAAGAATGAAGTATTGTACGCTCTCCAGTACTTTGAAGGAAGTGCTGCGACATGGTGGCAGATGCATCAAGCTATACCGGGATGGAATGGAGCAAGGACTTGGGAAGAATTCAAGAGGACTCTGACAAGATCCCGTCTTATCCGGAAGCACTATGATACCCCAAGAAATAAACCTCGTGCCTGCAAGATTTGCGGAGAAATAGGACACACCCAGGAGGAACACAAGGATGGATGCCCTCATTGTGAGGAGAAACACCCAGCTAAGGAATGCCCAACTAGTCAAGTGACTTGTTTCTTGTGTGAAGGAACCACCCACTATCCAGCTCAGTGTCACATTTACATCACAGTGCAACAAATTATTCAGAAGCAGGAAGAAGGAATGACAGAAGCCCTCCGAGAAGTTATGAAAGAACCTGTGATTAAGGAAAGTGTTGAAGACCCTGATGGAGAAAGCCTCAACAGATTTTACTCCAATGCCTGTTATTCATGTGGAGAAGAAGGACATAATTCACAGTATTGCACCAAGGAAAGAAAAGAGTATTTGGGATACTTCCCGACAGAAGGAGTGGAGTTGGATCCACGGGGAATAGAACGTTTGATCAGAATGAAGAAAACTAGGAAGAGAAAACAAAGACACCCTCAAAACAACCCAATTTCTACAAAGAGGGACAAGAGTCATATTACCTGTTTTGAATGTAAGGACGTCGGGCATTATGCCAATGATTGTCTCGAAAGGAAGCAAGGAACTCAAGGAGCAGGCACCATCACCAAGAAGCCTCGATACATGCCGGAAGTTATTTGTTTTCGTTGCAAAGAAGCAGGACATTTTGCTAGGGATTGTTCAAATCATGAGAAAGCTGGAGCTGAGTAGTAGAGATGTTGATACCAGTAATAAGGGTAGTAAGGAAAACACTTTTTTGTGAGAATGCCGGCTGGAGTTATGTAATAGATTACTCAGAGATTGTAATAATTCTTGACTCAATAAAGTTGATATGTCATATGCTGAAAGGCTTTAAGGAGTTGTTATGTTTTATCAATTAATATTCTGGGTGAACATGGAAGAAAATGAGTTGTGATACATAAACTGGATGTTGGAAATTGAGTTTGAAGTTCTTTTTGGATGATATGAATGTGTACCCAAGGAGATATGTACCTTATTCTGAGCACCATTTTTGTTTTACAACTGCAGATGACGACCCTTTATGAGTCTTTCCTCAAGGGACCGGAAACGATCATGACCCTGACAAGTGATCATGATTACCCAAAAATCCTGAAGGACATGATGAAGCATATTCACCTTGAAGGAGATGCAGTCTACAAAGGCTACCCCTTCATGCAAAAGGGAGTGGAACTTTGGTATGTGGAGGTACACCTCCACCGTATGAAAGGAGTTTGCCCAAAGACGATGGGGCAGTACTTTTTCATCTCACGTGTACCACAAGGAACTTTCTTCGACGCTGTTCATGAAGCAGCCATGGAAGCCATACGCCAGATCGGAGAAATACTTGAAGCAAGACTCTATTATACTCAGGAATACCTAAGCGAAGTGCATGCAGAGATGATGGAGACGAAGCTCAAGGCCACCATGATGAAACAGAAGATTAAAGATTTCAAGGAGCATGTCGCACAATTCCAGTGGGACTGAAGGATCCTCAAGGAGGAAAAATGAAAAAAAAAGTGAGAAGTAATGCTTGACCATACCAAACCATGTGGATGGCGGCATTTGTAATGAAGTACCTTTTTGGAATTTGGATTTACGAAAAATGGTTAAGGATATAATAAAAGATTTGATATGAAAATAATATGATTTATGGATGAACTAATGCATTTCATTTTTAAGTGTGGTAGTACTTCGTAAAGCCACAGGATCAATGAAGAAAGAAAGGTGTTGTTCATGACGGTCCGTAGAAAGGAGCCAGACGAAACAAGTTGGAGTTTGATTATGATGGTTACCCCAAGAGTATGACCAAATGAAGTACTATTGGATTTAAAGGAGGTGTAATGTTGGAATATGGAACAACTGTAACTCCACGGATGAGTTAACACTATGCAAGTGCTGAAGTGGACCCATAACCACAGGCCCAGGATTTGACCAAGGCACAAGCACAATCTTGTTGAAGGAAGAATTCTGGAAGAATATGTGAATTGATCAGCAGACGTTACATAGGATGTTACATAAACCCCGAGATTTTGAAGAACGATAGATGTCTTGTTCAGCTTGCAGAAACAATGGATTTATTCGAACTCAGTTCGTCGACAAGAGAAATTCTGCAATGCTTGTGGGTATGCCCAAGTGTTAGAATACGTGATTCGATGTCTGCATATGTAGTAATGGTTCAAGTACGGGATGGATTGGCCCCCATACCGGAGACTTCTATCATGAACTATCATATGTTGATGGAAAATCAGAGAGCCTTGAAAACACTAGAAGAGTGTCGACATGATAAGCCAAGACCATAGAATGGTAGGACGATTGGTCCATGTACCAGGCACCTGTTGCCAATCGTAGGATATACGGTGAGATTCAACCACACCCATTTTTATGTAGGAGAAACCATACATGGTTGACCACCATGGGAATTTCGATAGTTATTTAGTATTGGCGACAGACCGGTCAGCTAAGAAGACCCAGTCTCAGAAGAACGTCACCAGGATGAAAGAACACGTGTTTGAGGAAAAGGTTATGCCCCGACCGGAAGAGCACCGTGAAAGAGCTATTCTGGAGTATATGAGAACATCAACACCAGCAACACAAAAGGAAGGAGTACATAAGTTTCTGTCAGAAACATAACCCTGCTTTTAAGTGTGGTAGCACCCCAGACCTCTCCGGACAATGGATTTATTGGAAGACCCCCAAACCCTAACCTTTTCTTGCTAGCCTCTTCGGATCTCGAGGACGAGATTCATTTTAAGTGTGGTAGATTTGTAACATCCCAAAATTCTAAATTTTGGAATGTTATATTAAATAAATAATTCTGATTTGTTTGTTTGATTGTTGAGTGATTGATTGTGTGAAATTGAGTGGAATTTGAAACTTTTTGAAAGTTTAATGAGAGGGAATGAAATGACTTTCCCAGGCTTTCTTTTTGACTTTTGATCTCCGGGGATTCAAATTCATTTTATCATCATAACACTAGTGTGAAGATGACATGACTTCTTCCATTTGAAATGAAAAGGGTTTTTGAAAAAAAGAGAATATTTGAATTCCATCTGAAAGTATTTCAAATTCATAAACTTTATGCAACTCAATGATTTTCATGAGGGAAGATAAAATGACTTCTTCAAAGTATATGAAATATGAGTTGGAAGTATGAAGAAAGGTTTGAAGATGGTTTGAATTTTTGTAAATTCAAAACCATTTGGAGTTATTTGGTTTATTTCGAATTATTTTTCTCCAAAATTACACTATATGGAAAATAGGGTAAAATGATTCCCTACACTATAAAAATGGAGAAAATTTAGTTTTAAATAATTTTGGTATCTTAATGTAATTTTATTTGAATTTTAATTGCATCAGTAGCACTTTTTGATTTATTAGAATTTATGTGAATTTTATTTCACCATGTAAAAATGTCCATGTTGTAGGATTTATTCTTTCGGTCATTTTGATATATAATATGTCTATATAAAAGTATTATTGTTTTTCCTTTATTTAGTTTTCTTGTCTATGCTTTATAAAAAAAATTAGCCGAAGCCAACGGACCAAGGGCCCACCTAATTTTCTCTCTCTCGCTCTCCCTCGGCCCATCTACGCGCCAGGCTGGCCCAGCAGCCACGCGCACGCCCGGAGCCCCTTCGCCTCGGTCGCCCGCTCCCTCCTCGCTCGCCCTGTGCCGCTGACCGCTGGGGCCCACTGCCCGATCGCCCCGCCCGCATCTTCCTCTTCTTCCTCCCCACGCCAGAACCACCGCCGCCGCCGCCGTATCCCGGAGATCGCGGGATCCTCCCCCGATTCGCCCCCTCCACCAAGGAAAACCCTCCCCTTATATATATACCCCTCCCCTCACCCCGTTCTACCCCTTCCTGACCCCCGAACCCCTCTCCATCGCCTGCAATCCCTCGCCGGAGCCCGAGCTCCGCCGCCACACCATTGCCGCCGCAGCACTCGACCCCGACCACCTTGCCGCCACCTAATATCACCACCGCAACCCCATCGTTCGTCCGCATCTCCCCGTGCCTTCGCCCGTGTCAGGACCCCGATTCCAAGTCACATTGATCTAGCTGGTAACACCTCATATCACTTTGCGGCCTCACGCACGGTATTCCCACGGGTGTCGCCTTACCATGGCCCGGGACCGTATGCGCCTTTTGGCTCACGTATATGATAGTGTCGCTAGCATCCATATGACAGAGAACCCGGGCCGACATGGCTAGTCGTGAACCCAAAGCGGCGCTAACCCATGAGAACAGGCATACATGAATCACATCGAGCATGTCGGTCATCAACGTGTGAATCCGGGCTGTAGCACTGGGCTAACAGGACTCCGGTAACCCGGGCTGTAGTAGGCTAGGCAGGACTCCGGAAGTCACCGCGTGACATTTCCCCGAAGGGACAGACACAGGAACGAAGTGAAACACATGCCGGCCAGTCAAGTGTTTCGAGCAGTAGTGCTGGGCTAGCAGGACTCCGGTGAACCGGGCTGTAGCGGACTACTATCGCTCAGAAAGCACTAGACCACATTTCCCCATATGATAGGCTGCCAAGGATAAACAACTAGATTGTCGGATCCCACTCATACCAAGCATTTCAATCATACACACAATATGCCCGATATGAGTACATACAACATGGCATCACAACAAGACTCTACGACTCAAGTATTTATTAGGCTCCGAGGAGCGAGATATTACAAACAAGGGTCTCATGACCCAGCATTCAGAGCATACAAGTCAAAGCACATGCGGAAGCTTAACATGTCTGAGTACAGACATCTACAAATGAAAAGGCTGAGAAGCCTGACTATCTACCAGATCCTGCCGAGGGCACAAGATCGTAGCTGAGGTATCAAGCTAAACGTCGAAGTCCACACGGAACTACTAGTGAGACTGACGTCTCTCTGCAAAACATAAAATAAGCAAACATGAGTACAAGTGTACCCAGCAAGACTTACATCAGAACTATCTACATATGCATCGGTATCAACAAGGGGGGGTGGTGGAGTTTAACTGCAGCAAGCCAGCTTTTACTCAGTGGCTAACCTGAACTACGACTGCAAGCAACTCTTTTGAGGTGGCGCACACGAGTCCACAAATTCACCAAACCAATACACCACTATGGATCCGCTCCCGTCTCCCTGCGAGAACGCCATCCATAGCACTCACGCTTATCTTGCGAGTTTTAGAGTATCCACTTTCACTTGTCTATGAACTATGCAAGGGGTCCAAGTTTCCATATCCGAGGAATCCGGCTATTCGAATAGATAATGATAACCCTGCAGGGGTGTACTTCTTCACACACGCTCCCACCACTTACCACCATATACACGTCATGTATCTCGGCAACCTTCAAGCGGAAGCCTGGCGAGGGTGTCGGCCACGGCCTACCTAAACACTTAAGTCTCTAGTCCAGGTTTATCTCCTATCCAGGTTCCATCCGCAGGGAGTCCGGCCGAGGTTTCCACATACGGCCCCGAACGATGTGAACAGGGTTCCTGAGACACCAAACGGGCGCCCGGTACACCGTGCCACGGTGTATCTACCGCAACATAGCCCACCCCTAGGGTCAGCGCTACGCACGGCCGCCAACACATAACCTACAAACACCAGAAACTAGTTGCAACTCCTGGACAGAGTACTAGGGTGATTAAGAAGCCGAGAGGGTCAATTAAGGATCCCAATGAGTGGTAGTAGCTGTTCATTGATCACAGACACAGAACTTAGTTCCTGAGGACGGCTGCAATGAGACAACCCACCATGTACTCCTACATGGCCTCTCACCGCTACCTTTACCAAATCGTGTTCACACACAGTAGGACATGTTCATCACTGTTCCAATTCACCCCCGATGAATCAGACCTGACTCAACTCTAAGCAGTAGTAGGCATGACAAACAAGCATGAATGAGTAGGCACATCAGGGCTCAATCAACTCCTACTCATGCTAGTGGGTTTTATCTATTTACTGTGGCAATGACAGGTCATGCAAAGGAAGGGGTTCAACTACCGCAGCATGTAACAGTTGAATCGTTGTTGTCCTAATGCAGTAAAAGAGAGCAAGAGCGAGAGAGTGGGATTGTATCGGAATGAGCAAGGGGGTTTTGCTTGCCTGGCACTTCTGAAGATAGTATAGTTCTTCATCGGTGTCACCGAACTCGTCGCGGAACCACGTCTATCGAGAGGGGACAAATACTGGCAAACAAGGAGGAACACTATCAATGCAATGCAACAATTATGATGCATGATAATGTCATGGCAATATGCTGTTGATTGAGCTAATGCAACTAGCAATCATATTAAATGAAGTTGGTTTGAACCAAGGGTTCAAATTCAAACTCCACATGTGCTTATTTAAATGTCATTTATGCAAATTGCCCTGTACAGCAACCCTAGGTTATTCAAACATGCATGCAAATGCCATAAACAGATTCTTGAATTTTTCTGATAATTAATCATATATAACTTAATTCATTTGGAGTTACGGTTGATTTTCTATGATTTTTAGAAGTTTTGGACATTTTCTGAAATAAATAAATCATTTAAGATTTATTTAAATTCCAGAAATAGGATTACTGCGTCAGCCTAACGTCATGATGATGTCAGTAGGTCAACAGGGGCTGGTCCGGGTCAAACCTGACCAGTGGGGCGCACTGGTCAGTGACTCAGTCCACTAACTGAGTTAGTTAGTGTTAAACTAACCCTAACCAGGCTGTTAGCAGGGCGGGGCCCGCATGTCAGTGTCTAGTTTAGTTAACTAAATTAGTTAGCTCTAATTAATCTCGAGTTAACTAATTAGGGGCTTGGGCCCACATGTCAGAGGCTAATTAAACTAACTAAATAAATTAACACTAACCTGGGTCAATTAGCAGGGCTGGCCCCACGCGTCAGTGACCCAGGGTGGTCAAACCCTGGTCAGACGGGGTCAAACCCCCGGGTCAACTCGCCGGAGTTGACCCGCGGCTCGTCGCCGGCGAAGCTCGAGACGGCGGAGGGCTCGGGATTTGCCCACGGTCGACGGTTTGGCGCGCCGTTTGCGGCTACGGATTGCTGGCACACGCACGCTTCCATTCCAGCAAGCAGCGGTAGCTGGGATGGCCGGTGCTGACGCCGACGAGCTCGGCTGCGGCGGCCGGAGTACGGGGTAGCACGGGCGCTGGGCTGCAGTGCTCGGGCGAGCCAACGGAGTGGCTAGGCAGCCTCCTGGAGGCGCCAGGAGCATGATGCGGTGCAAGGTCACGGCTGGGTTGAGCTCAGGCCATGGTGGAGACATCGCTGGCGGAGCTGAGCTCTCGGGCTCGATGGGAACGGCGGCTAGAGAGGGAAATAGATCACGGGAAGAGAGGGGTTCGGCGTATTGGCTCACAGCGAGTGCATGGAGCGCAAGAGCGAGGTCGGGGACGCCCGGTAGCTCCCGAATCGACGGCGAGGATCCACGGCGACCGATGAGGGGAACGGCGGTGTTGGTGGCGTCCAGGGGCTTCAGGCACCATGTGGCTCGGTGAGGAGGAAGAGGGGAACGAGGCGGAGCTCTTGTGCGCGCCAGGGGAGCAAGGGGGTGGCTGTGGACACGGCAACGACGAGCGGCGGCGACGGTTTCGCTCGGTTGAGCTAGAGGGAGAGAGCCAGGGGAGGGGAGAGAGAGCGGCGAGTGAGGGAGAGGGGACAGGGGCTTCGGGCCATCTCCGTGGGGTCGCTAGAAGGGGTCGGGGAAGCATGAGGTGGCCAGAGCAGGGTGGAGGTGGCGCGCGCGTGGCGAGCACACGCCCTCGTCCTTCTGGCGAGAGGAGGGAGATGACTGGCATCGGCGAGCTGGGCTGGGCCGTGCTGGGCCAGGCCAGGTGAGCGCCAGGTACAGTGCCTTCTCTTTCTTTCTGTTTTTGTTTTCTATTCTTGTTATTTTGTTTTGATTTAGTTCAAAGACCAAACCATTTTCAAAATTCATGAAAATAATTGTGTGAACTAAATGGACTTCTCCAAAGCTACACAACAATTTTCAGAATTATTGAACATATATTTATTATATAATAAATATAGATCCAATTCAAATAGTTATTGAATTAATTTCAAATGCCCAAAATAAATATTTCTGAAACTCCAAAAATATTGGTTTGAATTTTACCTCTTGCCAATATTTTTACAGAATAACAGGAACATTTCCTTGGACTCATTTGAAAAGATTTTTAATGTTGATTATTTCTGAACTGATTTCTGAGGGTTTCAACAAACCTCAATTCAACTTTCAGAAATTTTAGACATGATGCATGAGTGCAGATGCAACTATTTCACTCAGGTACTCTAGGGCTGTGACAACTCACCCCTACTAAACAAGAATCTCGCCCCGAGATTCAGGTGTAGGGTAAGATGAAGGGGGGACACAAACTAACATAATCTTCATGATCCAGGTTGCATCCCTTAGGGTTGTTGATTCGTTGCATACGTTGACTCTGATATCCTTGCCTTTGAGATCTTCATCCACGCAATGACGAGAAGAAAAGAAACTCTCGAAGAATCGATCTTCTTGAAGATCGAGCAACCGACGATCAACTCACAGAACGAGACATAGCGACATCTGTCGAGATGAGACACAATACACACATCAAGAATGATGGAAATGAGCATATGACAAGGTTTAAGTAAGTAGCGGAATTCCCACACCTAGGAGGGTGGTGAACGGTGTCAATGTAGCGAGGGGTTGGGTTGCCATGATACCATAGCGAGACATCTTAAGGAAGGTGACTCGCAGAAATATTCCCTTAAGTGGCAAAAAGAATTACTTTTGATACAAAGATCATTGAAACTCTTTATACCAGCCTGAGGTAATCACAATCGATCATTGGAAGGGGTTTGAATGAATGGCATACTCCGACTAGGATGGATGATGTGGACTATCTTGTTGAAGACAACGCAATGGATGATTTTTGCTTATCATCGAAAATGGATGGGACCCATGGTAAGTCCACTTTTGAATATGATCCTGAACAACAACTACTGAGGTGCAAGCTGGGAACAAAATGCAAATGTTGGGAATGATTCTGGTAACCGGGGAAGAGCTCAACAGTCGAGAGTGAGTCCACTGTTTGAAAAGGTTATAACCTAACCGAGGAAACTGGAGGCAAATCCCAGTTAACGCCAACGGTAAAACCTGGTGCTTGCATGTGCTCTCAAGAACTTGAGTATCTCCATATTCATCAAGGTTTTACCAATATCCGTATCAAGGATCCTGGCAACACAACATACCACCATGATGAATGGTGATGGATGATGCTGATGCAAAGGAAGATAACACTTTCTCAGATTTCACCTTAGCGAGGCCAAGGAAACAAAATCTGGATAATCGACCGAGAGACATTTAGCACTCCGCTTCTAATGTTCTCCTTGATATGCTAGGATAACTCATTTATTGATATGGTTTGGTATCTAGGACATCAAGTGAAAGGTCGGACTTTGGGAGCACAAGAATCCGTAAGGATTAACTACGGAGGTAAATCCTACGAAATCCTCATGGGAAGGTGGCCAACTTTCTTCAATCGAGATACTACAATAATAGGTCTTCCGGCTGGATGTGTTGGCCACGACATCCACTTTACCGGTTATCGAGAGACCAATATTATAGTTCTTGGAAAATGCTCCAACCATCATATCTGCCTGAGATTCAGATCTGGTTGGTGTCAGGATATTCCAGACTCATCGATTCTATAAAGGAAAATGAAGGTTTGCAACACAAATCGATGAGACGACGTTGCGAGATTCTCGGGGGAATGAACTACGGTAGTAAGCTCCAAAACATGAGCCGGTTCTGCTACAAGCATGTGAACACGTTGTCCTAGACAAGCATGGTCACCTGGTAGTCTTAAAATGAAACACTACCGAGTTCAGGGGGAACCATCAACAAGGATATCGAAGTCCTTGCGTAGGTCTAACTCTTAAGAAGAAACTTCTTCTCCTTGAACAAATCAATCAGTGGCTTGGTGTGCTAGGGATACGTATAGAATGTAGATGATCATTCTATCAGACCATAGAATACTTCGCATATGCATGACTGACTTGGGATGATTCCAGAGGAAGCAAAAACAAACTTTCTCGAATTCATGGCGGCAACTTACATCAGATGCACATGAATTAGAGGAAGTCACATCTTTCAACCGGACATATGCTTCATGATCGGGACATGAGGGCAATGCTTATAAAGTTTCCAACACTAGTGTAATGTTCAACGTGAATCATGGGGGAGACAAAATGCTGCTGATGGGCTTAACAACAACTCATCAGAATCTCCATATCAGTGGACTTCCACCACTATGTCAACAATGTGATAGTATTGGTCAGACCAAAGATATAATGGTGTATGCTCGAGGGACAACCGCAAGTAAGACAACATTACGAACATCGTTGGTTCTGATTTGATTTGACGATAGCCCACACTCAAATCAAGGTTTGGACAAGATAATAGATTCAAAAGCTGATCACGGGGATCAGTCGATGAAGATATCGTCTTTCTTCAACACACACACACACAAGGATATCCCTTAGTGATGAGCTAAATCGGACAAGTTTTCATCTTCCAACTCTCCAAGTTGTTGTTAAGCTTAACCAACTAGCTCAGGGTATCCAACATAGATTCTTGGAGAATGGGTGGTTTGGAGGAAAACCAACATGATCACGAACTCAACATAGCGGTCAGGTGACAACCAGGTAATACTTCCGAGAAGATAATCGGAACATCACGAACCACTGATATGATACTAAGCTCGAGATCAATCTTGCTTTTCAGAGCAAGACGATATGATCAATAGAGCAAGGGTTTGGCAAAATCCTAACTCGTTGATCGAAGAGTGCACCAGGAAATAAGGACTAGGTAGCACGATCAATCTTAGGATGGTGATTTAATTACCAGCACACTAAGAATGAGAGTATTGTCCATTAACTACCAAGCAACGGAGTTGCTAGGAATATTGCTTTCACACATCACGGTTCACCTGTCCGCATTCCGGTTATAATAACACGGAACTAAGGAATGAACAATGATGGCAAGAAATATTACTGCGTCAAGAATTTATAAAAGGTGGTGCAATTCCCATGACAGTCCTGACATAAAAGGGGTAATACTCCAGGGTAGAACAGAGCAAAAGCTGGATGGCATTTGATCTGCAGAACACAACTACTTTGACCCAATCCTGGATATGGATGAGGTACTGGAGTTTGTTTCTCCTAGTCATTTTGAAATAGAATGGCTCGACGGACCACGAGAAAAATAAGCATCGATAACACGAATGCACAACTAAAGAGGGACAACTCAAAGGAACATATAACTTTCTGAGTTGTGGATGCATAGATTAGTATGTCGAATCAAGTTCAACAGGTTTCTTACGGATAACCCATGCAGAAAGGTAGAACTGACAGAATCACAATTATGGATGGAGAACTCCTCAAGAGTACTCTAATTGTGATATTTTGGTTCAAAGAACTTCTGCCTTAACGGTTCATGGTATTTGGAAGGAAGAAATACCACGGACCTCGAGGGCTGTCGCAAGGTTACTAATATCCTAAAGGAACTATCAAACACTATCAACATGAGGTAAGTAGGGTGAATCTCTGGTTCAAGAACCCATGAATAGAATACCTACCATTACATGGCATCACGAGATGCTTTTGAGAATAATGGCCAGAATCACACACTGGGGATACAAAACATGGCTAGATCACTAGGTGACTCCCTAAAACACCTAGGGTCATAGTATTAGCTCCAGCATATATGTCGGGGCAACAAAGTACCTCAACTCACCGATTAGTGTGATAAATCTGGCCCAAATGGACATCAGGAACAGGAGGAAGGGGTTTGCAAATGCATCAGACTATTTAGAAACCTGGGATGACTCGGACAGCATAACGGTTGTAAATGCTCAAAAAGATTTGAGACAACCTGCAAAAATGGTGGCATAGCCACTCCACAACAATATCAAGGTTCCGAGATCAACTGACAACATACGGAGGTAGTAGGAACGGACCTGAGGCTTGAAACTATCAATTCTATAAGTCTATGGATTAGTAACACGTCATCCTGATAGATAGATGAGAAGGCCTAGTTCTTAATCCCCGTAGAAAGGAAGAGGATGACTCAGATCAGAGGGCATGAGGTATAAGGAGTAAAAAGAGCCTTACGTTCCCTTCCAAAATCAATTCCCTTACATAACTAAAGCATTTCTAGACTCGACTTCGACCAATTTGGCATGGTAATCCTACAGGTAGTCAGGCTCTGATACCAACGCTGTCAGGACCCCGATTCCAAGTCACATTGATCTAGCCGGTAACACCTCATATCACTTTGCGGCCTCACGCACGGTATTCCCACGGGTGTCGCCTTACCATGGCCCGGGACCGTATGCGCCTTTTGGTTCACGTATATGATAGTGTCGCTAGCATCCATATGACAGAGAACCCGGGCCGACATGGCTAGTCGTGAACCCAAAGCGGCGCTAACCCATGAGGACAGGCATACATGAATCACATCGAGCATGTCGGTCATCAACGTGTGAATCCGGGCTGTAGCACTGGGCTAACAGGACTCCGGTAACCCGGGCTGTAGCAGGCTAGGCAGGACTCCGGAAGTCACCGCGTGATATTTCCCCGAAGGGACAGACACAGGAACGAAGTGAAACACATGCCGGCCAGTCAAGTGTTCCGAGCAGTAGTGCTGGGCTAGCAGGACTCCGGTGAACCGGGCTGCAGCGGACTACTATCGCTCAGAAAGCACTAGACCACATTTCCCCATATGATAGGCTGCCAAGGATAAACAACTAGATTGTCGGATCCCACTCATACCAAGCATTTCAATCATACACACAATATGCCCGATATGAGTACATACAACATGGCATCACAACAAGACTCTACGACTCAAGTATTTATTAGGCTCCAAGGAGCGAGATATTACAAACAAGGGTCTCATGACCCAGCATTCAGAGCATACAAGTCAAAGCACATGCGGAAGCTTAACATGTCTGAGTACAGACATCTACAAATGAAAAGGCTGAGAAGCCTGACTATCTACCAGATCCTGCCGAGGGCACAAGATCGTAGCTGAGGTATCAAGCTAAACGTCGAAGTCCACACGGAACTACTAGCGAGACTGACATCTCTCTGCAAAACATAAAATAAGCAAACATGAGTACAAGTGTACCCAGCAAGACTTACATCAGAACTATCTACATATGCATCGGTATCAACAAGGGGGGGTGGTGGAGTTTAACTGCAGCAAGCCAGCTTTGACTCAGTGGCTAACCTGAACTACGACTGCAAGCAACTCTTTTGAGGTGGCGCACACGAGTCCACAAATTCACCAAACCAATACACCACTATGGATCCGCTCCCGTCTCCCTGCGAGAACGCCATCCATAGCACTCACGCTTATCTTGCGAGTTTTAGAGTATCCACTTTCACTTGTTTATGAACTATGCAAGGGGTCCAAGTTTCCATATCCGAGGAATCCGGCTATTCGAATAGATAATGATAACCCTGCAGGGGTGTACTTCTTCACACACGCTCCCACCACATACCACCATATACACGTCATGTATCTCGGCAACCTTCAAGCGGAAGCCTGGCGAGGGTGTCGGCCACGGCCTACCTAAACACTTAAGTCTCTAGTCCAGGTTTATCGCCTATCCAGGTTCCATCCGCAGGGAGTCCCGCCGAGGTTACGACATACTGCCCCGAACGATGTGAACAGGGTTCCCGAGACACTAAACGGGCGCCCGGTACACCGTGCCACGGTGTATCTACCGCAACATAGCCCACCCCTAGGGTCAGCGCTACGCATGGCCGCCAACACATAACCTACAAACACCAGAAACTAGTTGCAACTCCTGGACAGAGTACTAGGGTGATTAAGATGCCGAGAGGGTCAATTAAGGATCCCAATGAGTGGTAGTAGCTGTTCATGGATCACAGACACAGAACTCAGTTCCTGAGGACGGCTGCAATGAGACAACCCACCATGTACTCCTACATGGCCTCTCACCGCTACCTTTACCAAATCGTGTTCACACATAGTAGGACATGTTCATCACTGTTCCAATTCACCCCCGATGAATCAGACCTGACTCAACTCTAAGCAGTAGCAGGCATGACAAACAAGCATGAATGAGTAGGCACATCAGCGCTCAATCAACTCCTACTCATGCTAGTGGGTTTTATCTATTTACTGTGGCAATGACAGGTCATGCAAAGGAAGGGGTTCAACTACCGCAGCATGTAACAGTTGAATCGTTGTTGTCCTAATGCAGTAAAAGAGAGCAAGAGCGAGAGAGTGGGATTGTATCGGAATGAGCAAGGGGGTTTTGCTTGCCTGGCACTTCTGAAGATAGTATAGTTCTTCATCGGTGTCACCGAACTCGTCGTTGGAACCACGTCTATCGAGAGGGGACAAATACCGGCAAACAAGGAGGAACACTATCAATGCAATGCAACAATTATGATGCATGATAATGTCATGGCAATATGCTGTTGATTGAGCTAATGCAACTAGCAATCATATTAAATGAAGTTGGTTTGAACTAAGGGTTCAAATTCAAACTCCATATGTGCTTATTTAAATGTCATTTATGCAAATTGCCCTGTACAGCAACCCTAGGTTGTTCAAACATGCATGCAAATGCCATAAACAGATTCCTTGAATTTTTCTGATAATTTTTCATATATAACTTAATTCATTTGGAGTTACGGTTGATTTTCTATGATTTTTAGAAGTTTTGGACATTTTCTGAAATAAATAAATCATTTAAGATTTATTTAAATTCCAGAAAAAGGATTACTGCGTCAGCCTGACGTCATGATGATGTCAGCAGGTCAACAGGGGCTGGTCCGGGTCAAACCGGACCAGTGGGACCCACTGGTTAGTGACTCAGTCCACTACCTGAGTTAGTTAGTGTTAAACTAACCCTAACCAGGCTGTTAGCAGGGCGGGGCCCGCATGTCACTGTCTAGTTTAGTTAACTAAATTAGTTAGCTCTAATTAATCTCGAGTTAACTAATTAGGGGCTTGGGCCCACATGTCAGAGGCTAATTAAACTAACTAAATAAATTAACACTAACCTGGGTTAATTAGCAGGGCTGGCCCCACGCGTCAGTGACCCAGGGTGGTCAAACCCTGGTCAGACGGGGTCAAACCCCCGGGTCAACTCGCCAGAGTTGACCCGCGGCTCGTCGCCGGCGAAGCTCGAGACGGCGGAGGGCTCGGGATTTGCCCACGGTCGACGGTTTGGCGCGCCGTTTGCGGCTACGGATTGTTGGCACACGCACGCTTCCATTCCAGCAAGCAGCGGTAGCTGGGATGGCCGGTGCTGACGCCGACGAGCTCGGCTGCGGCGGCCGGAGTACGGGGTAGCACGGGTGCTGGGCTGCAGTGCTCGGGCGAGCCAACAGAGTGGCTAGGCAGCCTCCTGGAGGCGCCAGGAGCATGATGCGGTGCAAGGTCACGGCTGGGTTGAGCTCAGGCCATGGTGGCGACATCGCCGGCGGAGCTGAGCTCTCGGGCTCGATGGGAACGGCGGCTAGAGAGGGAAATAGATCACGGGAAGAGAGGGGTTCGGCGTATTGGCTCACAGCGAGTGCATGGAGCGCAAGAGCGAGGTCGGGGACGCCCGGTAGCTCCCGAATCGACGGCGAGGATCCACGGCGACCGACGAGGGGAACGGCGGTGTTGGTGGCGTCCAGGGGCTTCAGGCACCATGTGGCTCGGTGAGGAGGAAGAGGGGAACGAGGCGGAGCTCTCAGACCCGCCAGGGGAGCAAGGGGGTGGCTGTGGACACGGCAACGACGAGCGGCGGCGACGGTTTCGCTCGGTTGAGCTAGAGGGAGAGAGCCAGGGGAGGGGAGAGAGAGCGGCGAGTGAGGGAGAGGGGACAGGGGCTTTGGGCCATCTCCGTGGCGTCGCTAGAAGGGGTCGGGGAAGCAGGAGGTGGCCAGAGTAGGGTGGAGGTGGCGCGCGCGTGGCGAGCACACGCCCTCGTCCTTCTGGCGAGAGGAGGGAGATGACTGGCATCGGCCAGCTGGGCTGGGCCGTGCTGGGCCAGGCCAGGTGAGCGCCAGGTACAGTACCCTCTCTTTCTTTCTGTTTTTGTTTTCTATTCTTGTTATTTTGTTTTGATTTAGTTCAAAGACCAAACCATTTTCAAAATTCATGAAAATAATTGTGTGAACTAAATGGACTTCTCCAAAGCTACACAACAATTTTCAGAATTATTGAACATATATTTATTATATAATAAATATAGATCCAATTCAAATAGTTATTGAATTAATTTCAAATGCCCAAAATAAATATTTCTGAAACTCCAAAAATATTGGTTTGAATTTTACCTCTTGCCAATATTTTTACAGAATAACAGGAATATTTCCTTGGACTCATTTGAAAAGATTTTTAATGTTGATTATTTCTGAACTGATTTCTGAGGGTTTCAACAAACCTCAATTCAACTTTCAGAAATTTTAGACATGATGCATGAGTGCAGATGCAACTATTTCACTCAGGTACTCTAGGGCTGTGACAGCCCAAGCCCGAAACCCACCGGAGCACCGTCATCCGCCGACGCCCGAACGCATCGCCGCCTCAACCTCACCGCCGTCCTCCTCTGATGTCCCCGAGCTCACCGCCGACCACCATCGGCATCGCCGTTGTCTTTCGCATCGCCTGGGCGTCTTCACCATCGTCGAGGACCACTGGAGGCCTCACCTGCATCTTCCCCGAGCCGCCACCGCCGCCGACGACCTCGCCGGAGCTCGCCCCACCGCGGTGAGCCATTCCCCTCCGTCCGATCTGTTATTGACGCGCTAGATTATATCTAACGAACGGTTAGGTTTTTCCGTTTATAGATCGGTTTAGTTCCGGTTCGTTTCAGTTTTATTCGGTTTAGATCGGTTCAGGTCGAGTCGGTTTAGCCGATCGGTCTTTCTGTTTTAGCCCGTACACGTTTCTACTATTTTCCACCCGAGCGCTGTTTAGTTTTAGCTCGCACACCCCGTAGCGCCCGTTAGTTTTTTTTTTCTTTTTTCGTTTCTGTTTTAAAAACAGAATAGTTCTGATTTTATATTGCTTATAACTTTTATTTTTTAGATCCAAATTGATTGATTCTTTTTGCATTAGATTCAAAATTTGTTGAAGTTTCTTCTTGTACCATTGGATTTCAAATGTGAGTAGTTTAAAATTGAATTTGATGAAATTTATCCAAATCGCTATTTTGGCCGTATCTTGAGTTTTATGAAATATTTTTGATTGATTCTTTTTGCTACTGTTTTGTTACTGTTTTTTCTATCCAGTAGCTTATAGTTATTCATTTTTTTAGTTTAATTTAATTAGGTTTATTGCGAAAACAGTACTGTTTTGCTTATGTAGTTGTTTTGGTCATATAATTGGTGTTTTTAATTATTTTTAGTTAATTCCTTTTGTAAATTTTTACATGTTGTCATATGTTTATGTTAGACTGCAGTAGATAAATTTTTGTAGTTATTTACTAGTGTTTAGCTACTATTTTAGTATTTGTTTGTTTAGTTCATAGTGATAGTTGATAAAAGTAGTTCCATTAGTTTCAAAAGTAACTCTTTTTGCCACTTCATTATATGTTGCCATTGATTCTGTTATTTAGGAGTAAATTAGTTTGATAATTATTTTAGTATTGTTTACTTTTGTCTTTTGCTAGTTGTTATAGTTGTTCTGGTGTTAACTAGTCAGTTACAATAGTTTTCATACTAGTTCCTTTTGCTAGTAAATGCTTTAGTAAATTTTTTGTTGTTGTTTTATTAGAATTTTATTTTCTTTACTGTAGAAAAGTTATTAGAGTAATTTAGTGATGTTATGTAAGATTTGTGTGAATTTGGTCTCCACTAGTTTTCCTTGAAGTTTTCTTTCGAAGTTTTCCTTTGGTTTTTATTTGGTTTTCTTCTTGTTTTTTTGATTTTTATTTTGAGTGCTAGTATTGTTTATATGATTACCATGTTTGACTATATAGATTTACATCGGAGTGACGAATAGTTTTATCAAGTTTCCGAGAGCGTTTATATCTTCATCAACATACCAGGCAAGTTCACTTTGACCATGTTTTTCATACCTATATTTTTATTGCATTTAGTGTCATCCTTGAAACAACTTCTCCAGCAGTGATATTGATTCTTGTAGTTGAGTAGAATGCATGAGGTAGGAACCCACCTCCCTGTTACCAAGCCCGGGACGTATATAGTTTTAATGCTACGCTGTAGTAGACGGGGTTGGTATGAGTGCTCGGGAGTGGTGTGAGAATGAAGGACTTTACGTCAAAGACGACAACTTCATGATGGCATCTGCAAGGACTGCATCTTCAGGACTCCTCAAGATTTCGAGACTCGAGACAAGAATTCAATACACACTACTGGGTGAAGGACGGTTGACGGGCACCCTGGAGAAACCAGTGGTTGGCCGGGATGCATGGAGAAGCGCCATGACATCTTGCGGAAAGCTTCACCCAGACTCAAAGAGACGGAAGGATACTTCATCCCCGGAAGCTTACCTGTTCAACCGCAAGTCACTATGGGCTCTGGCTTGGTTGACCTTAGTGGTGACTCTGGCTGGGACGGTGCTAGCAGCTGTAGAACTACGGTAGGATTGGATGAGCACCGGACAGTGGTCAGAGGAACTCTTCAGAAGACCATGTTTCGGTCATCTTGTTCTCAAACACCCTGAAGTGCGAGAATGAAAAGAGAGGGATCGAATCTTGCGGGTAAAGTGTACAAACCTCTGCAGAGGGTTAAAACCTAATCGATTAGCCGTGTCCCCGGTTACGGACAATTTAAGCCTCTGGACTTGGATCTATCTCGGAACTCTCAACACCGGATTGATAACTTAATTGTGGGCAACTTATGATGATTTGGGCTATGAGACATCGGTTGGCGGAACCATGTCATGATAGAAAACTCCGTAGTACAGACTCCTGATATTCCTTTGTTGTAGGGAAAATAAAACCAGCTTTTACGCAAAACATTAGACACAGAGCCACAAAGCCATATTGCATATAGAATGGTTTTATCATCTGTTTTCCTCATATTGTGATTTTGCCGGTACATTCAATGTACTGACCTACACGGCTGCAACGTCTCATGTTGCAGATATGTTCCTTCCGACGAGTAAGAGTACGGTACAGGGTTACGGTCTACACTCAACCTGCCGATGGCGTTGATGGGACTCCACACCTGATTGTTTGTTTCCGCTGAGACTTATGAGGTATATATCCGTTTTACGTTATTTATACATGTGATTGCACTTTGATATATACATTCATGTACTGTGTGTGCCAGCATACCGATCCAGGGATGGCACAGATACACAGAGGCTTGACCGTCTGAGGTCGGGTCGCTACATCCTTTTACCCAGTTTTTATTGCATTTGATCAATCCTCACACATTGCATGATTAGGATCTAATTAAATTGTGGGTTTGGGAAGTAGATGAGATAGTACCTATTACCTGTTATTATCAAACCCTTGGGAGTTACTTCTACGTTTGCTTGTTATGCCATGCTATGCTAGTAGACGTGGATTGGGTGAGTGAAATCCATGACAGATGTGAGTTTGTTAAATCAATGGTTTATCTAAGGTGGCAACTTAAATACACATCTGGGTGGACTGAGGCACCTGGGTATTCCAGCGATTGCCTGTTTTTCTTTTGGGACAGTCACCCAGGCTCAAAGGGATCATGAGATTATTCATACTAGAAACTTCCATGTGCAGCCACAAGCTACTATGGGCTCTAGCATAGTTTACTAAGTCGTGCGAACTCTTACAGTGGTAGACTAGCAAATGTAGGGGATGTAGGTTGGTATGGTCTACCCGTTCGTAAGGTGCTGGCGCTTCTGAAAGACTATGTCTCGGTCATCCGTTTCTCAAACATCTTGTAGTGCGAGAATCCCAACAGAGGAGATCGAGTCTTGTGGGGAAAAGTGCGCAAACATCTACAGAGTGTATAAACTAATCATGGTTAGCCGTGTCCCCGGTTATGGACAACTTGAGTATCTAGTACCTGGATTATCATGTGAATCTCATCATGTTACTCTAATTAATTTGTTGGGTTTTAATGATGATGCTTAATTGGGATTGAGAGGGGGTCTACACTCTTAATGTTTAACAACTACCATGATAGTTAAATAAAATTTATTCCTTTGCAGTAGGGAAAAATTGGCTTTACGCAAAACTATAACCATAGAGCTTTCCACCAGCCAAATATGCATGTAGTATAGCCTTATTCCATTATTGCTCTCTATGTGTTACATTGCCAGCATATTCCATGTGCTGACCCGTTTTCGGGCTGCAATGTTCATGTTGCAGACTTTTCAGACGACGAGTAAGGTGCTTTTAGGTCGTGGTTCTATACTCAGTGATGCCGTTGGAGTTGATGGACTCACTTATCTTCCAAGCCTTCCGCTATTTTCATTATTAGATGGCCTTACGCCATATTTATTGTAATAAGTTCTCTGTTGAGACACTCGATGTAATAAGTGTGTGATTGCTACTCTGTTATAAATGCTTCAAGTACTATGTGGTGTCAGCATTACTGATCCAGGGATGACACCTGAGCACAGAGATTGGACCGTTTGAGGTCTGGTCGCTACAAGATGGTATCAGAGCACACGCTGACTTAAGGACACGACCACTAAGCTAAAGCCCTAGATCACTACCTCACTCTTCTCATTCTGACTCCTCATCTTTTCTACTCTTTCAGGATGGCGGATGCAAGGAACAAGTTCACGCAACCGAATGAAGATACACCCTTTGGACGTCACTTGAAGGAGGTCGCTAGATATCTGAACATAGGAGTACCAAGCTTCACCGGAACCTACAACGCCACTTTACCTGAAGAAGAGCGCTGGATGATTCAAGTTCAAGTTCCAGGAAGGACGTTCATGCCAGTCACTGAGCCCGTAGAGTTTTCTTTTGATGCACTAACATGGAGTCTAGGAAAGAGCATGACAGCTCACATTGCCATGGGACGCATTGGAGAAGTTTACCGCAATGATCTCAAGGATACTATCTACCAGATTTGTGGGCGCCGAGATGAACACTAGGAGATGATCAGCACCAGGAAGGATAGATCAATTGCAGCTTTTATCCAGGAGTTAAACTAGCACATTCGACGTCAGGAGAACCAGATGTGCGCCGACATGATAGATCTGAAGAAGGCAAGGACTAGAATCAAGGAACTGGAGGAAGAACTCAAGGCTACACGTGAAGATTATGAAGAAGAAATCGAAGTATTAGTGGAGAAGAATGACGATCTGATCAAGAAGATTGGAATATTTATGGGAGACCCTACACCAGTAGAGGAAGACGAAGAACCCAAGGAGATTCACCTAGAAGACTACATCATCATCGACGACACCGACTCGGATCCAGATGATAGCAATGATGACTATGTTGATGAAGCTGGAGCAGATATCATGGTGTCTGCAACCGAAGAATATTTCTAGTAGACCACCCGATCAGTAGTAGTAGTCCACCATGTAAATATAATAGTCCGAACACTTTTGCGATAGTTAGATCGATTGTATGCCCTTGTTTGATTGAATGAAGTGAATTGTTTGCTTTTGCCTCATGTGCATATGGGTAGTGTTTTCTCTCTAGACCCCTCTCTGTTCTTAATCTCATCTTTTCTAAACCATCAGATGCCTCCGAGACGTGACCCCGGATTTAGCTTCCCACCGAAGCTCACCCAGTTGATCCAGCAACAGAACACATTGATGCAGTTGCTAGTCCAGAATCAGAATCAGGGGAACAACAACAACAACCCACCACCACCACCTGTTGACCACTTAGCCCGTTTTCTTAGGCTGAATCCGCCGGTGTTCTCCAGTAGCACCGAGCCGATAGTAGCAGATGATTGGCTCCGTAAGACAGCAAGGGAGTTGACCACGACAGGATGCACATATGCGGAAAAGGTGAAGTTTGCCGCAGATCAGCTTGAAGGACCCGCAACATCATGGTGGGAGAATTTCACTGCCACTTTCCCTATCGACACTGTCACATGGGACCAGTTCCAGTAGGCTTTCCGTACTGCCATGTTTCAGCAGGAGCTATGGCCATGAAGAAGCGTGAGTTTCGCAACTTGCGCCAAGGAGGACGGACAGTTGGCCAGTATGTGGAGGACTTTAGTAAGCTAGCACGTTATGCTCCAGATGACGTTGCTACGGATGCAGCTAAGCAGGAGAAGTTTCTGGAAGGACTGAACGATGAGTTGAGCATGCAGTTGATGGTAGCAACCTTCAACAACTACCAGGAGTTGGTAGATCGTGCTCTCATGATTGAAGGGAAGCAGCAGCAAATTGAGAACCGTAAGAGGAAGTATGGACAAGGGAAGTACAACTCTGGAGCTCAGCAAAAGCCACGTTTTACCCCTAGACCGGGAGGACATTTTCAGCATACCCATGGAGGAGGTAGCTCGCACAATCATAATGGCACCAAGAATGGTAATGGGAATGGAGGAAGCAACGGCCAGAACCGTACCAACCCATCAACCCCAGCCAAGAGAGACCTGAGCCAAGTCACTTGCTTTAAGTGCCAGAAGACCGGACATTACACTAATGAATGTCCTGAAGCCCATAATGGAAATGGAAATGGAAGCTCTGGGAAGAAGCCGAACCCTTTCAACAGGGGACAGGTGAACCACGTAAATGTGGAGGAGGTTGAAGCCCAGCCCGATGCAGTAATAGGTAAGTTTTTGGTTAAGACTTTTACTGCAATCGTTCTTTTTGATACTGGTGCATCGCATTCATACATATCAAGGGGATTTGTGGATAAGTATAAACTGCCAACCCAAGCCCTTAGGTCACCCATGTTAGTAACCTCACCTGGAGCAGAGTATATGGCTAGTCTATGGTGTGATCGGTTACCATTAAGGATTGGTAACTATGTATTTCCCTCGGACCTAATAGTATTGGAATCTCAAGGATTGGATGTGATATTAGGCATGGATTGGTTATCGAAGTATGAAGGGAACATTGAATGTGCCAGTAAGTCAATTTTGCTTACCACACCAGAAGGGAAAAGGATCAAGTATGTATCCCGGCATGTGCCAAAAAGGACTCAAGTAAATTTGTTAACAAGAGTTGTGCAGGAGGAAGTACCAGTAGTAAAGGATTTCCCTGATGTATTTCCAGAGGAGTTACCAGGCATGCCACCGGATAGAGACATTGAGTTTTTGATTGAGCTTTTGCCAGGCACAGGGCCAATATCTAAAAGACCATACAGGATGCCGGCAAAGGATTTGGAGGATATTAAGAAGCAAATTAAGGAGTTACTGGATAAAGGTTATATTCGCCCAAGTTCTTCGCCTTGGGGATCGCCAGTACTTCTAGTGGAGAAGAAGGATGGATCGTTAAGGATGGTTTTTGATTATCGAGGATTGAATGAAGTAACCATCAAGAACAAAAACCAACTACCGATGATCAATGATCTGTTTGATCGATTGCAAGGAGCTAAGGTATTTTCCAAGATCGATATGCGATCAGGATACCACCAGTTGAAGATTCGAGAACAGGATATACCTAAGACGGATTTTACCACCAGGTATGGGCTGTACGAGTATACCGTTATGTCATTTGGTCTGACTAACGCACCTGCATATTTCATGAACATGATGAACAAATTGTTTATGGAGTTCTTGGATAAGTTCGTCGTAGTGTTCATTGATGATATCCTGGTTTACTCGAAGAACGAAGAGGAGCATAAGGAGCATTTGCGTTTGGTACTTGGTAAGCTCAGAGAACATCAGTTATATGCCAAGTTTAGCAAATGTGAGTTTTGGTTGAAGGAAGTTGGATTTCTCGGACACGTTATATCCGGAGAAGGTATAGCAGTAGATCCCACCAAGGTTGACACTGTGACAAATTGGGAAGCGCCAACAACAGTTGGAGAGATCCGGAGTTTTCTTGAACTCGCAGGATACTACCGGAGATTCATTGAAAATTTCTCGAAGATTGCAAAGACTATGACGGAGTTATTGAAGAAGGATACCAAGTTCATATGGACCGAGGAATGTGAAGCCAGTTTCCAGGAGAAAGAAACGTTTGGTTACACCAGTGTTGATTTTGCCAGATCAGACCAAGGACTATGAGGTGTATTGCGACGCTTCACGTCGAGGACTTGGAGCAGTGCTTATGCAGGAAGGAAGAGTTGTTTCCTATGCCTCACGACAACTTAAGCCTCATGAGTTGAATTATGCTACGCATGATTTGGAGTTAGCAGCCATAGTGCATGCGTTGAAGACTTGGAGACATTTTCTCATTGGAAACCATTGTGAGGTGTACACGGATCACAAGCGTTTGAAGTATATTTTCATGCAGAAGGAGTTGAATCTCAGGCAAAGGAGATGGTTGGAGCTCATCAAAGATTATGATATGAGATTGCATTATCACCCTGGAAAGGCTAACGTAGTAGCTGACGCGTTGAGCCGTAAAAGCCATGTCAACACCTTAATGACAGAAGATTTACCAAGGGAGTTAGCCGAGAATCTTCATGAGCTATGTTTGCAGATAGTTCCGAGAGGCTATGTAGCAGCCTTGGAGATTCAGTCTACTTTGATGGATAAGATCAGAGAAGCTCAAAAGACTGACAAGGAGATCGCTTCTATTAAGGAGAAAATGAGCAAGGGAAAAGCTAAAAGAGTTCGTGAGGATGAGCATGATACCTTATGGTTTGAAGACCGTCTTTATGTGCCTAATGACCCGGAGATCAGGAAGTTAATTCTATAGGAGGCCCATGATTCACCATATTCGATTCACCCAGGAAATACCAAGATGTATTTAGATTTGAAGGATATTTTTTGGTGGACCGGAATGAAGAAGGATATTGCGGAATATGTAGCAGTTTGTGATGTATGTCAGAGAGTGAAGGCAGAGCATCAGAAGCCAGCCGGATTGCTACAACCATTGCCAATACCCGAATGGAAGTGGGATAATCTAGGCATGGATTTTATTACAGGATTGCCCAGAACTCGTTCAGGCTATGACTCAATTTGGGTTGTAGTCGATCGTTTGACAAAGGTAGCTCATTTCATCCCAGTGAAGACTACCTATACCAGTGCTACGTTAGCAAAGATATACATGACCAGGATCGTATGTCTGCACGGTGTTCCAAGGAGCATTGTATCGGATAGAGGAACCTAGTTTACCTCAAAGTTCTGGAATCAGTTGCATGAAACTTTGGGTACCAGGCTAGAGTTCAGTACAGCTTTCCATCCGCAGACAGATGGACAGACCGAGAGAGTCAATCAGATTTTGGAGGATATGCTGAGAGCTTGTGCGCTAGATTATGGATCTAGTTGGGATGAGAATTTGCCATACGCAGAGTTCTCTTACAACAATAGTTATCAATCCAGTTTGAAGATGGCCCCTTTCGAAGCCTTGTACAAAAGGAGGTGCAGAACACCATTGTCATGGGATGAAGTTGGAGACCGACAGTTGTTTGGACCGAATCTGATTAAGGGTCTGAACAGAAAGTAAAATTGATTCGCGATAGACTCAAGGTAGCCCAATCCAGGCAAAAGAGCTACGCAGATTCTAAATGCAAGGAGATAGTACCTCCACATTGAGGAGTTAAGCGTTTTGGAGTTAAGGGAAAGTTAGCGCCACGTTTTGTAGGACCATACAAAGTTTTAGAGCGTATGGGAGAAGTAGCCTACAAGTTGGAATTACCCGAAGGTTTGTTAGGAGTTCACGACGTGTTCCACGTTTCCCAGTTGAAGAAGTGCCACACAGAGATGGCTGATATACCGCCGAGAGAATATAATATAGCATGGAACAATCAAAAATTATAGATTCGTTGGAGACGTATCACTTTCAAAGGTGAGATTTGATAGAGATAGATATAAGAGATTACTAAAACATAAAACAAAATAAAAGTAAATAAATTGCAACAAGATATTTTTGGGTTTTTTGGTTTATAGATCTGAAAATATATGATGGAAAATAGACCCGGGGGCCATAGGTTTCACTAGAGGCTTCTCTCTTGAAGGCAAATAATATAGTGGGTGAACAAATTACTGTTGAGCAATTGATAGAAAAGCGAAAAGTTATGACGACATCCAAGGCAATGATTATGAATATAGGCATCACGTCTGTGTCAAGTGGACCGACTCCTGCCTGCATCTACTACTATTACTCCACACATCGACCGCTATCCAGCATGCATCTAGAGTATTAAGTTCATAAGAACGGAGTAATGCCTTAAGCAAGATGACATGATGTAGAGGAGAAACTCAAGCAATATGATGAAAACCCCATCTTTTTACCCTTGATGGCAACAATACAAATACGTGCCTCGCAACCCCTACTTTGTCACTGGGTGAGGACACCACAAGTTTGAACCCAAAACTAAGCACCTCTCCTACTACAAGAAAAACCAATCTAGTTGGCCAAACCAAACCAATAATTCGAAGAGAATAAGAATTCAGAGAAGATTCAAATAATATTCATAGATAATCTAATCATAAATCCACAATTCATCGGATCTCGACAAACACACCACAAAAGAAGATTACATTAGATAGATCTCCAAGAACATCGAGGAGAACATGGTATTGAGGATGAAAGAAAGAGAAGAAGACATCTAAACTACGCACGCTTCATCGGAAGGGCAATAGGGTTGATGTAGAAGCCCTCCGTGATCAAATCCCCCTCCGGCAGGATGCCGGAAAAGGCCCCAAGATGGGATCTCACGGGTACAGAAGGTTACAGCGGTGGAAAAGTATTTGGGTGGACGCTTCTGGTCGTTTGGGAACATTTCTGAATTTATAGGCCATAGATTAGGGTTGGAGGACTCCCGTGGGGCCCACAAGCCAGGGGGCGCCCCCTAGGGCGCGTCCTAAGGGCTTGTGGATCCCTCGGGACTCTTCCGACTTCCTCTCCAAGTCCTACTCGTGTCTTCTGGTCCAAGAAGAATGATCATAAAGTTTTATTCCATTTGGACTCCGTTTGATATTCCTTTTCTGTAAAACTCAAAAACAAGGAAAAAAAGAAACCGGCTCTGGGCTCTAGTATAATAAGTTAGTCCCAAAAATAATATAAAATAACATATTAATTCATATAAAACATCCAAAACAGATAATATAATAGCATGGAACAATAAAAAATTATAGATATGTTGGAGACGTATCAGTCGTGGCCACCAGAATACGGACAACCCCACGGCATCGCATGGCAATAAGATCAACATCCAACGTCTTGCCCATCAAAGTGCTACTGCCCATAAGCCCCAAAAGTGACGAACAATATGTAGAACACCCTCGGCATGGAGCCAAACCTGCTGAAGTTCGAGCTTATGAGGGATGTACTAAGATTTTCATGCACAAAGAGTCATCTGAGCATTAACTGAAGGCACGTTCATCTGAATTTCATCAACCCTGTCTAGATCCGCAAAAGAAGGAAAGCTAACAAGGTAAGCATTCGACCCATGCTGAATAGCCTCCCACTTCCATTATGTGTGTACCAGGCATCTCTCGGCAATCTGACTCTCAATGACACTGGCAGGCACCATCAGGTCACTAACCTGAATACAGGCGATATGTGTCTGTGTCCACGCCAAGTGATCGTTGACAACACAATCTAGCAGTTGGGTGGAGTAAGTCTCCTCCACACCGACTCCTGAAACAAAAGCATTGGGCCTAGGGAGTTTAAGAACCTGGGCATCGCAGCGTTGGATGGGCGACCTTGTCAAAAATATAACAGTAATATTGCACCGTGCAATCCTTTGCTTTGTGCGTATCGACAGCACACTTCCAGCACCGGACCCCTTTCTTTGCCTTGGTCTTGGCAGCAGAAGGGTCAACATGCACATCAGTCACTGAAGCCACCAGAAGTGGGTCATCGACAGTGGGAAACCCCCGAGGCATCTGCACTGCCTGAGGACTCTGTGGCTGCATCACGTACTGCCGGTATTGCCCCTGTTGATAGGGTTTCATGTGTTGCTGCGGTATGGTCTGCTGCGGGAACTATTGCTGAACCGGCATGTGTTGTGGAGGATGCTGAAAACCATGTTGCATAGAACCACCTACAAACTGTTGTTGCATCAGCTTATTCTTCTTTTTACCTTTCTGGACCACGCATTGATGCCCAACCACAAAGGCAGACTGCTACAGCTGGGCAGTAGCCGCCGGGGAGGAACTATGGTGTAGCAGTCACCCTCGAAGATGATGGCCCATACATCGGGGATGACTCTCATTAACAACAAGACCATATGGTATTTGTGTTGGGGAATGCAGTATTTCAAAAAATTACCTACGATCACGCAAGATCTATCTAGGTATGCATAGCAACGAGAGGGGAGAGTGTGTCTACGTACCCTCGTAGACCGAAAGCGGAAGCGTTAAGTAATGCGGTTGATGTAGTCGAACGTCTTCACAATCCAACAGATCAAGTACCGAACGCACGACACCTCCACGATCTGCACACGTTTAGCTTGGTGATGTCCCTCGAACTCTAGATCTAGCTGAGGCCAAGGGAGAGTTTCGTCAGCACGACGGCGTGTTGACGGTGATGATGAAGTTACCGAAGCAGGGCTTCGCCTAAGCACTACGACAATATGACCGAGGTGGAAATCTGTGGAGGGGGCACCGCACACGGCTAAGATATCAACTTGTGTGTCTATGGGGTGCCCCCCCTCCTTATATAAAGGAGGGGAGGAGGGGGCCGGTCGGCCTCATGGTGCGCCCCCAAGGGGGGATTCCCACTCCTTCTAGGAGTAGGTTTCCCCCCTTTCCTAGTCCAACTAGGAGGGGGAAGGAAGGGGAAGAGGAGAAGAAGGAAAGGGGGGCCACCCCCTTCCCAATATGGATTGGGCTTGGGGGGGCACCTCTTGGCCACCTCCTCTCTCTTCCACTAAAGCCCATGTAGGCCCATTAAGCCCTGGGGGGTTCCGGTAACCCCCCGGTACTCCGGTATATGCCCAAACTCATCCAAAACCATTTCGGTGTTCAAACATAATCTTCCAATATATCAACCTTCATGTCTCGACCATTTCGAGACTCCTCCTCATGTCCGTGATCACATCCTGGACTCCTAACTACCTTCGGTACATCAAAACACATAAACTCATAATACCGATCGTCATCGAACGTTAAGCGTGCGGACCCTACGGGTTCGAGAACTATGTAGACATGACCAAGACTCATCTCCGGTCAATAACCAATAGCGGAAAATAGATGCTCATATTGGTTCCTACATATTCTACGAAGATCTTTATCGGCCAAACCGCATAACAACATACGTTGTTCCCTTTGTCATCGGTATGTTACTTGCCCGAGATTCGATTGTCGGTATCATCATACCTAGTTCAATCTCATTACCGGCAAGTCTATTTACTCACTCCGTAATGCAACATCTCGTAACTAACTCATTAGTCACATTGCTTGCAAGGCTTATAGTGATGTGCATTACCGAGAGGGCCCAGAGATACCTCTCCGACAATCGGAGTGACAAATCCTAATCTCGATCCATGCCAAATCAACAAACACCATCAGAGACACCTGTAGAGCATCTTTATAATCACCCAATTACGTTGTGACGTTTGATAGCACACTAAGTGTTCCTCCGGTATTCAGGAGTTGCATAATCTCATAGTCATAGGAACATGTATAAGTTATGGAGAAAGCAATAGCAATAAACTAAACGATCATAGTGCAGCTAACAGATGGGTCAAGTCAATCACATCATTCTCTAATGATGTGATCCCGTTCATCAAATGACAACTCATGTCTATGGCTAGGAAACTTAACCATCTTTGATTAACGAGCTAGTCAAGTAGAGACATACTAGTGACACTCTGTTTGTCTATGTATTCACACATGTACTAAGTTTCCGGTTAATACAATTCTAGCATGAATAATAAACATTTATCATGATATAAGGAAATATAAATAACAACTTTATTATTGCCTCTAGGGCATATTCCTTCAGTCTACCACTTGCACTAGAGTCAATAATCAAGTTCACATCGTCATGTGATTTAACACCAATAGTTCACATCTTTATATGATTAGTTCACATCTCCATGTGACTAATACCCAAAGGGTTTACTAGAGTCAATAATCTAGTTCACATCTCTATGTGATTAACACCCAAAGAGTGATCATGTTTTTCTTGTGAGATAAATTTAGTCAACGGGTCTGCCACATTTAGAGCCGTATGTATTTTGCAAAAAATTTATGTCTACAATGCTGTGCACGGAGCTATTCTAGGTAATTGCTCCCACTTTCAATATGTATCCAAGTTGAGACTCAGAGTCATCTAGATCGGTGTCAAAACTTGCATCGACGTAACTCTTTATGACGAACTTTTTGTCACCTCCATAACCGAGAAACATATCCTTATTCCACTAAGAATAATTTTTACCGATGTCCAGTGATCCACTCCTGGATCACTATTGTATCCTCTTGCCAAACTCTTGGTGAGGTACACAATAGGTCTGGTACACATCATAGCATACTTCATAGAGCCTATGGCTGAGGCATAGGGACTGATTTTTCATTCTCTTTCTATTTTCTGCGGTGGTCGGGTTTTGAGTCTTTACTCAACTTCACACCTTGCAACATAGGCAAGAACTCCTTCTTTGACTGTTCCATTTTGAACTACTTCAAAACCTTGTCAAGGTATGTACTCATTGAAAAATATATCAAGCATCTTGATCTATCTCTATAGATCTTGATGCTCAATATGTAAGTAGCTTCACCAAGGTCTTTCTTTGAAAGACTGCTTTCAAGCACTCCTTTATGCTTTCCAGAAAATTCTACATCATTTCCGATCAACAATATGTCATTCACATATACTTATCAGAAAGGCTGTAGTGCTCCCACTCACTTTCTTGTAAATACAGGCTTCACCGTAAGTTTGTATAAAACCATATGATTTGATCACTTTATCAAATCATATATTCCAACTCCAAGATGCTTGCACCAGTCCATAGATGGATCGCTGGAGCTTGCATACTTTGTTAGCACCTTTAGGATTGACAAAACCTTCTTGTTGCATCATATAAAACTCTTCTTTAAGAAATCCATTCAGGAATGCAGTTTTGACATCCATTTGCCAGATTTCATAAAATGTGGCAATTGCTAACATGATTCAGACAGACTTAATCATCGCTACGAGTGAGAAAATCTCATCGTAGTCAACATCTAGAACTTGTCGAACACCTTTTGCGACAATTCGAGCTTTGTATATAGTAATACTACTATCAACATCTGTCTTCCTCTTGAAGATCCATTTATTATCAATGGCTTGCCGATCATTGGGCAAGTCAACCAAAGTCCATACTTTGTTCTCATACATCGATCCCATCTCAGATTTCAAGGCCTCAAGCCATTTTGCGGAATCTGGGCTCATCATCACTTCCTCATAGTTCGTAGGTTCGTCATGGTCTAGTAACATGAATTCCAGAAAGGATTACCGTACCACTCTGGTGCGGACCATACTCTGGATGACTTACAAGGTTCGGTAGTAACTTGATCTGAAGTTTCATGATCATCATCATTAGCTTCCTCACTAATTGGCGTAGGAATCACTAGAACTGATTTCTGTGATGAACTACTTTCCAATTCGGGAGAAGGTACAATTACCTCATCAAGTTCTACATTCCTCCCACTCACTTCTTTCGATAGAAACTTATTCTCTAGAAAGTATCCATTCTTAGCAACGAATATCTTGCCTTCAGATCTGTGATAGAAGGTGTACCCAACAGTTTCATTTGGGTATCCTATGAAGACGTATTTCTCCGATTTGGGTTCATGCTTATTAGGATGAAACTTTTTCACACAAGCATCATAGCCCCAAACTTTAAGAAACAACATCTTAGGTTTCTTGCTAAACCACAGTTTATATGGTGTCGTCTCAATGGATTTAGATGGTGCCCTATTTAACGGGAATGCAGTTGTCTCTTATGCATAACCCCAAAACGATAGTGATAAATCGGTAAGAGACATCATAGATCGCACCGTATCTAATAAAGTACAGTTATGACGTTCAGACACACCATTACGCTGTGGTGTTCCATGTAGCGTGAGTTGCGAAACTATTCCATGTTATTTCAAATGAAGACCAAACTCGTAACTCAAATATTCGTCTCCGCGATCAGGTCGTAGAAACTTTATTTTCTTGTTACGATGATTTTTCACTTCACTCTGAAATTCTTTCAACTTTTCAAATGTTTCAGACTTATGTTTCATCAAGTAGATATACCCATATCTGCTCAAGTCATTTGTGAAGGTCAGAAAATAACGATACCCGCCACGAGCCTCAACACTCATCGGATCGCATACATCAGTATGTATTATTTCCAATAAGTCAGTTGCTTGCTCCATTGTTCTGGAGAACGGAGTCTTAGTCATCTTGCCCATGAGGCATGGTTCGCAATCATCAAATGATTCATAATCAAGTGATTCCAAAAGCCCACCATCATGGAGTTTCTTCATGCGCTTTACACCAATATGACCTAAACGGTAGTGCCACATATAAGTTGCACTATCATTATTAACTTTGCATCTTTTGGCTTCAATATTATGAATATGTGTATCACTACGATCGAGATTCAATAAACCATTTATATTGAGTGTATGACCATAGGAGGTTTTATTCATGTAAATAGAACAAAAATTATTCTTTGACTTAAATGAATAATCGTATTGCAATAAACATGATCCAATCATATTTATGCTCAACGCAAACACCAAATAACATTTATTTTAGGTTCAACACTAATCCTGAAGGTAAAGGGAGTGTGCGATGGTGATCTTATCAACCTTGGAATCACTTTCAACACACATAGTCACCTTGCCCTCAACTAGTTTCTGTTCATTTTGTAACTACTGTTTCAAGTTACTAATCATAGCAACTGAACCAGTATCATATACCCAGGGGCTATTACGAACACTAGTAAAGTACACATCAATAATTTGCATATCAAATATATCTTTGTTCACTTTGCCATCCTTCTCATCCGCCAAGTATTTGGGTAGTTCCGCTTCCAGTGACCATTCCCTATGCAGTAGAAGCACTCAGTTTCAGGCTTAGGTTTAGCTTTGGGTTTCTTCACGGGAGTGGCAACTTGCTTTCCATTCTTTGATGTTCCATTTCTTTTCCTTTTCCCCTTTTTCTTGAAACTAGTGGTCTTGTTAACCATCAACACTTAATGCTCTTTCTTGAATTCTACCTTCGTCGACCTCAGCATCACGAAGAGATTGGGAATCGTTTTCGTCATCCCTTGCATATTGTAGTTCATCACGAAGTTCTAGTAACTTGGTGATAGTGACTAGAGAACTCTGTCAATCACTATCTTATATGGAAGATTAACTCCCACTTGATTCAAGCAATTGTAGTACTCAGACATTCTGAGCACATGCTCACTGGTTCCTCCATCTTGTAGGCAAAGTACTTGTCAGAGGTGTCATACCTCTTAACACGGGCATGAGTCTGAAATACCAATTTCAGCTCTTGGAACATCTTATATGTTCCATGGCGTTCAAAACATCTTTGAAGTCCCGGTTCTAAGCCGTAAAGCATGGTGCACTAAACTACCAAGTAGTTAGCATACCGAGCTTTGCCAAACGTTCATAACGTCTGCATCTGCTCCTGCAATAGGTCGGTCACCTAGCGGTGCATTAAGGACATAATTCTTCTGTGCAGCAATGAGGATAATCCTCAGATCACGGACCTAGTCCGCATTATTGGTACTATCATCTTTCAACTTATTTTTCTCTAGGAACATATCAAAAAATAAAACAGGGAGCTATACACGAGCTATTGATCTACAACATAGATATGCAAAATACTATCAGGTACTAAGTTCATGATAAATTAAAGTTCAATTAATCATATTACTTAAGAACTCCCACATAGATAGACATCCCTCTAATCATCTAAGTGATCACGTGATCCATGTGAACTAAATCATGTCCAATCATCACGTGAGATGGAGTAGTTTTCAATGGTGAACATCACTATGTTGATCATATCTACTATATGATTCACGCTCGACCTTTCGGTCTCAGTGTTCCGAGGCCATATCTGCATATGCTAGGCTCGTCAAGTTTAACCCGAATATTCTGCATGTGCAAAACTGGCTTGCACCCGTTGTATGTGAACGTAGAGCTTATCACACCCCATCATCACGTGGTGTCTCGGCATGACGAACTGTAGCAACGGTGCATACTCAGGGAGAAAACTCGTACCTTGAAATTTAGTGAGAGATCATCTTATAATGCTACCGCCGAACTAAGCAAAAGAAGATGCATAAAGGATAAACATCACATGCAATCAAGTAAGTGATATGATATGGCCATCATCATCTTGTGCCTTTGATCTCCATCTCCAAAGCACTGTCATGATCACCATCGTCATCGGCTTGACACCTTGATCTCCATCATAGGATCGTTGTCGTCTCGCCAACTATTGCTTCCACGACTATCGCTACCACTTAGTGATAAAGTAAAGAAATTACATGGCGATTACATTTCATACAATAAAGCGACAATCATATGGCTCCTGCCAGTTGCCGATAACTGTGTGACAAAACATGATCATCTCATACAACAATTTATATAATCACGTCTTGACCATATCACATCACAACATGCCCTTCAAAAACAAGTTAGACGTCCTCTACTTTGTTGTTGCAAGTTTTACGTGGCTGCTACGGGCTTCTGGTAACCCACAAGTATAGGGGATCGCAACAGTTTTCGAGGGTAGAGTATTCAACCCAAACTTATTGATTCGACACAAGGGGAGCCAAAGAATATTTTCAAGTATTAGTAGCTGAGTTTTAACACCCACGATGCGGCTATATCTCCCACGTGTTGGGGCACAACTTAGAGGCATAGCCGCACGGTAGGTTTGTCGCAAGAGGGGTAATCTTCACACAATCCCATGTACTGAATAAGAACGGGATAAAGAGTTGGCTTACAAACGCAACTTCACACAAATACAAGTTAGCATACATCATCCAGAATACAATCAAAGTTCGACTACGGAACCAAATAAAAGAAGAAAACCCAAAATGCTAGATCCCCGATCGTCCCAACTAGGCTCCACTACTGATCAACAGGAAACGAAACAACACAACGAACACGATCTTCATCGAGCTCCCACTTGAGCTCAGTTGCGTCATCTGCACTGGTATCATCGACACTTGCAACTGTTTGGAAGTATCTGTGAGCCACGAGTTCTCAGCAATCTCACACCCGCGAGATCAAGACTATTTAAGCTTATGGGTAGGAAAGGGTAGTGAGGTGGAGCTGCAGCAATCACTAAGCATATATGGTGGCTAACATACGCAAATAAGAGTGAGAAGATAAGAAGCGCAACGGTCGTGAACTAGAAGTGATCAAAAAGTGATCCTAAAACTACTTACGTTCAAGCATAACACAAGAACCGTGTTCACTTCCCGGACTCCGCCGAGAAGACACCATCATGGCTACACACGCGGTTGATTCATTTTAAATAAGTTGAGTGTCAAGTTCTCTACAACCGGACATTAACAAATTCCCATCTGCCCATAACCGTGGGCACAGCATTCGAAAGTTCAAAACCCTGCAGGGGTGTCCCAACTTAGCCCATCACAAGCTCTCACGGTCAACGAAGGATATTCCTTCTCCCAGGAAGACCCGATCAGACTCGGAATCCTAGTTACAAGACATTTCGACAATGGTAAAACAAGACCAGCAAAGCCACCCGATGTGCCGACAATCCCGATAGGAGTCGCACGTATCTCGTTCTCAAGGCAACACCAGATGAGACTAGCTACGAGTAAAACCAAAACCTCAAGTTTCCCCGAGGTGGCCCCGCAGGCAGCTCGGTTCGGACCAACACTTAGAGAAGCACTGGCATGGGGGGTTAAAATTAAGATGACCCTTGGGTTGGCCGACCCAAGGGAAGGGTAATAGGTTGTTAGGCAAATGTAAAACCAAGGTTGGGCCTTGCTGGAGGAGTTTTATTCAAAGCAAACTGTCAAGGGGTCCCCCATAACACCCAACCGTGTAAGGAACGCAAAATCAACGAACTTAACACCGGTATGACAGAAACTAGGGCGGCAAGAGTGGAACGAAACACCAGGCATAAGGCCGAGCCTTCCACCCTTTACCAAGTATATAGATGCAGTAATTAAATAAGAGATATTGTGATATCCCAACATATCCATGATCGAACATGGATCAAACTTCATCTTCACCTGCAACTAGCAACGTTATAAGAGGGGCTGAGCAAAAGCGGTAACATAGCCAATCAACGGTTTGCTAGGAAAGGTGGGTTAGAGGCTTGACATGGCAATATGGGAGGCATGATAAAGCAAGTGGTATGTATTGCGGCATAGCAATAGAGCGAACAACTAGCAAGCAAAGATAGAATTGATTTCGAGGGTATGGTCATCTTGCCAGAGATCCCGCAAGGAAGAAGAACGAGTCAATGAAGAAGACAAACGGACATAGTCGAACGAATCCTCATAACTCCGGAATGAAACCGAAGCTAACGCGAGAAGCAACCCGGAAAGAAGCAAGCAACATAGTAAACAACCATCACATAAACATGGCATGATGCACAACCAAGTATGATGCATGTCCGGTTTAAAAGAGGCATGGCAATATGCACAAACAATCCTACAAATTAAGTGGAGCTCAATATGCAACGAGTTGCATATTGAAGAAAACACCACATTCAAACATTTAGTTCACTCTCGTTTATGTACCCAACAATATTAAATGTTATTAACATGGAAAGAGGTGAAGCATAATAAAACTACTTATCTAGGCAAGTTTAAATGAGGCCGGAAACAACGAACAACAATTCCGAAAAATCCTCATGTGCATATTTTAGGTTTGGTACTGTTCTGCCCTAAACATAGTTTTTGAGTTGTTAAACATGCAAAGTAATGCCACCATGTTAAACTAGGAATTTTCTACCACATTTACATATAAAGTTTATTAAATTTGGAGCTACGGTTAAATAGTTATGAAATAAAGCATTTTAACATGGCATATGAGCAAATTAATGCAAACAATAGTTTAAACATAACATAGATGAAAGTTGCAAATTATTAATCTACACAAAATTCTAAGCATTTTACATATATAATTTGTTTCAATATGATGCACCATTTGAGAGATATGATAAGCATGAACAACAGGGGGTTTTCTATAAAACAGTCGTCTCTGGAATAAAGCTAAAATTGTAGACAAGGAAAAAACACACTGGGCCGAATCCGGTTGGCCCGGTAGTGTACATGAGAGGGAGTGGAGAGGGGCTGCTCACTTTGGGCCTTGAGGCCTGTGCGTGGCTAGGGCAAAGAGGAGCTGGGCCTTGGCCTGATTTAGAGGTGCGCTGGCCCAGGTGTGGTCAAAGCGAGGCGAGGCAGGCGAACGAGCTGCTGCTCGTTACTACAGAACAGCGACAACAACAGGTTCAGGTGACAGGCGGCGGGAACTTGGCGCGGTGGCTGATCGAGCGGCGTTTGGCACGGTGCCACGCGCGGGGAGGGCGTTGGTCGTGAGTGAGGCAGGGTTGGCGGCGCAGACGACGCGGAGACGGCTAGATCCGGGCGCGAGGCACAGGTTTGCGGGCGCTCCTCTGCTTGAGAAGAAGCAGAGCAGCGGCGGTCTGGACCTTGGGGTGCAAGAGGCGCGGATGGGGCCCTGCCGGTGGGATCCGGCACAGGTCGGGAACGGGCAAGGGCGGCGGAGGTGATGGCTCGCCGGCGTCGGGGCTCGAGGCGGCCGGGTGCTGCATCGTCCAGCGACGATGGTGGGCGTTGGTGCTCCTAGACAGAGAGAAAACGAGAGGGATGAGAGACAATAGGGAAGACGAGCAGGAGAAAGTCGGGAGGAGGAGGCACGACGACCTGCGGTGCGCGAGTTGAAGACGAGCACGCACGATGGAGCCCTGCTGCCGGGGAAGCAGAAGGAGCCACCATGGGTGAGCTGCTGGGTTCACCGGCGAGGGTCGATGGCGTGCCCGTGGTCAGGGAGGAGGGAAGGAGAGGGCGCGAAGGGGTCCTGCTGGTGAAGCGGTCACCGGCGAGAGGCTAGGGCCTTGCGGGCTTGCCGTGGATCAGGTGCTTGGACCGGCAGGGGGGCTGCGAGATTGGCCCGATGGGGAATTTTGGAGAGAGGAGGTGGGTGGATCGGGAGGGATCCCGATGACGATTTGGAAGGTGGCGGCGGGGAAATGGGACAAGCCCCTAGAAGTTAGGGTTTTGTCCAGATTTAGACTAGGGAGTTTTATATAAGGAAAGAGGGGGAATTTACGGTAGATTCGGACCCTCCGATCAAAATCGGGCAGTTCAAGAAAACTAGGTTAGGAAGTCCAAATAAGAAAACAGTGATGTTCTATAAATGTTTGGGGATGATCCGGACCCAACGGTGACGACTGCCCGGGTTGGGTTCGGGGGAGTTTTCGAACACGGGCAAGTGTCGATGCACTGTGCAAAGAGGGATTAGGTGGTATGACAAGAGGGAATCAAAAAACCCGGTTGGTATCGGAACGGTCAATGAAGGTGAGGGGTTTGATGGGCTCAGAAAAGAGAGAGAAGAGAGATGCCTGGCAGCAGTTTCAGAGACCGAAACGTCCGACGTTTGACCGGCTATATTGCCGCTATAGTTTAACGGTTGGGCTATCAAACGGACTCTGAATGTGATGAAACTTGGCAGGCGATCTACCTACACTATAACAAGGCCGCACGCCAAATCTCATCCCATTCCGAGAACATTTTCCAGCCACTTATAAAATAATATTTCGGGCGTGCCACGGGCGCGTGCAAGTGTCTTGGCTCAGAATGGACAACGGAAAGAACGAGGAGACCGGGACGGATGCAAGTTTTGAAAACATGATAATGCAATGCACATGATGACATGACAAGATGCAACACGCGAGCAAATGACATGGCAACGATGGCGAACAACTGGGAGACATCTGGCGCAACGGTCTCGGGGCATCACATGAGTTGTCAATTCAACCACACCTGGAAACTTAATATCTGCAGCAAAGTGTTTAGTAGCAAAGTAATATGATAGTAGTGGTAACGGTGGTAAAAGGTAATGATAACAAAAGTAATATTTTTGGTGTTTTATAGTGATGATAACAATAGCAATGGTAAAGTAAATAAGCGGAGAACAATATATGGAAAGCTCATAGGCAATGGATCGGTGATAGAGAATTATGCCGGATGCAGTTCATCATGTAACCGTCATAACATAGGGTGGCACAAAACTAGCTCCAGTTCAACAATGTAATGTTGGCATGTATTCCGAATATAGTCATACGTGCTGATGGAAAAGAACTTGCATGACATCTTTTGTCCTACCCTCCCGTGGCAGCGGGGTCCTATTGGAAACTAAGGGATATTAAGGCCTCCTTTTAATAGAGTACCGGACCAAAGCATTAACACATGGTGAATACATGAACTCCTCAAACTACGGTCATCACCGGTAAGTATCCCGATTATTGTCACTTCGGGGTTAATGGATCATAACACATAATAGGTGACTATAGACTTGCAAGATAGGATCAAGAACTCTCATATATTGATGAAGACATAATAGGTTCAGATCTGAAACCATGGCACTCGGGCCCTAGTGACAAGAATTAAGCATAGCAAAGTCATAGCAACATCAATCTCGGAACATAGTGGATACTAGGGATCAAACCCTAACAAAACTAACTCGATTACATGATAAATCTCATCCAACCCATCACCGTCCAGCAAGCCTACAATGAAATTACTCACGCACAGCGGTGAGCATCATGAAATTGGTGATGGAGGATGGCTGATGATGACGATGGCGACGGATTCCCCTCTCCGGAGCCCCGAACGGACTCCAGATCAGCCCTCCCGAGAGAGTTTAGGGCTTGGTGGCGGTTCCATATCGTAAAACGCGATGAATCCTTCTCCCTGATTTTTTTCTCCTTGAAAATGAATATATGGAGTCAGGGTTGAGGTCGGTGGAGCGTCAGGGGGCCCAGGAGGCAGGGGGCGTGCCCAGGGGGTAGAGCGCGCCCCCCACCTTCGTGGACAGGTGGAGGACCCCCTGACGTGGATCTTCCTTCTAGTATTTTTTTATATATTCGAAAATAATTCTCCATTGATTTTCAGGTCATTCCGAGAACTTTTATTTCTGCACAAAAATAACACCATGGCAATTCTGCTAAAAACAGCATCAGTCCGGGTTAGTTCCATTCAAGTCATGCAAGTTAGAGTCCAAAACAAGGGCAAAAGTGTTTGGAAAAGTAGATACGACGGGGACGTATCAACTCCCCCAAGCTTAAACCTTTGCTTGTCCTCAAGCAATTCAGTTGATAAACTGAAAGTGATGAAGAAAAACTTTTACAAACTCTATTTGCTCTTGTTGTTGTAAATATGTAAAGCCAGCATTCAAGTTTTCAGCAAAGATTATGAACTAACCATATTCACAATAACATTTAGGTCTCATGTTTACTCATATCAATGGCATAATCAACTAGCGAGCAATAATAATAAATCTCGGATGATAACACTTTCTCAAAACAATCATAATATGATATAACAGGATGGTATCTCGCTAGCCCTTTCTGAGACCGCAAAACATAAATGCAGAGCACCTTTAAAGATCAAGGACTTACTAGACATTGTAATTCATGGTAAAAGAGATCCAGTCAAGTCATACTCAATGTAAAGTAACATTAATGAATGCAAATGACAACGGTGCTCTCCAACTGGTGCTTTCTAATAAGAGGATGATGACTCAACATAAAAGTAAATAGATAGGCCCTTCGCAGAGGGAAGCAGGGATTTGTAGAGGTTCCAGAGCTCGGTTTTAAAATAGATATGAAAAATATTTTGAGCGGTATACTTTTATTGTCAACATAACAACCGAGAGATGGCGATATCTTCCATGCTACACACATTATAGGCGATTCCCAAACAGAATGGTAAAGTTTATACTCCCCCTCCACCAACAAGCATAAATCCATGGCTTGCTCGAAACAATGAGTGCCTCCAACTAACAAGAGTCCCGGGGGAGTTTTGTTTGTAGTTATTTTGATTTGATTTGCATAAAGCATGGGACTGGGCATCCCGGTGACCAGCCATTTTCTCGTGAGTGAGGAGCAGAGTCCACTCCTCTTGAGGATAGCCCGCCTAACATGCAAGATACGGACAGGCCTAGTTGATACATGAGCTATTTGAGCATACAAAACAGAGTGTTTATTTGAAGGTTTAGAGTTTGGCACATACAAATTTACTTGGAACGACAGGTAGATACCGTATATAGGTAGGTATGGTGGACTCATATGGAATAACTTTGGGGTTTATGGAATTGGATGCACAAGCAGTATTCCCGCTTAGTACAGGTGAAGGCTAGCAAAAGACTGGGAATCGACCAGCTAGAGAGCGACAACAGTCATGAGCATTCATTAAAATTAATCAACACCGAATGCAAGCATGAGTAGGATATAATGCACCATGAACATAAATATCGTAGAGGCTATGTTCATTTTGTTTCAACTACATGCGTGAACATGTGCCAAGTCAAGCCACTCGAATCGTTCAAAAGAGGATACCACCCTATCATACCACATCACAACCATTTTAATAGCATGTTGGCATGCGAGGTAAACTATTATGAGCTCCTAGCTGATTAAGCAGGGCATAAGCAACTATAATATCTAATTGTCATTGCAAACATGTTTATTCATAATAGGCTGAATCAGGAACGATGAACTAATCATATTTACAAAAACAAGACAGGTCAATTTCATACCAGCTTTTCTCATCTCAATAAGTTCATCGTATATCATCATTATTGCCTTTCACTTGCATGACAGAATAGTGTGGATAATAATAATAGTGCACGTGCATTGGACTATGCTGGAATCTGCAAGCATTCAATTCAAGAGAGAAAACAAGGTAATATGGGCTCTTTGTTAGATCAACAATAATGCATATGGGAGCCACTTTAACATTTTAATTATGGTCTTCTCCTCTCGACCCCCAAAGAACAAGAAAAGAAATAAAACTATTTACACGGGAAAGCTCCCAACAAACAAAAGAAGAACGAGAAATATTTTTGGGTTTTCTTTTTAATTACTACTACAAGCATGGAAAGTAAACTAATTAAAAGCTACACCTAATTTTTTTGTCTTTCTTAAGGTTTATTAAACACACAAGAAGAAAGCATAAAAAAGGAAAAATAAACTAGCATGGATGATACAATGAAAAAGTATGACCACCGACAACTAGCAATGAGTGTGTGAACGTGAATGTAATGTCGGTGAGAAATACGTACTCCCCCAAGCTTAGGCTTTTGGCCTAAGTTTGTCTACCACGACTGGCCTGGCGGATATCCAAAGTAATAGTTGGGGTCGTACCGAGATGCGACATGGTAGGTGCGTCGTTTGTCAAAGATTAGTCGGTACTGGAGGAACTGATCGTTCCTCTCAACAAACTGATGACGAACCATGGCCTCATAATCTAAATAAACAGGAGGCAACTCAATATCATACCCATGTATGGGTATATCAAGAAAATTAGCTGGACGGCTTGCATAAATTCCACCAAAGAAATCTCCAATAAATCTATTATTATGCAACCTATGTGCAACAATGGCTCTCAAGTTGTATTGTTTATCTCCTAAAACAGCGCTTCTGAGAATGCTAAGATCAGGCACTCACATGTGACATGCTTCATCCTTACCATTATTGCATCTACCAATGAAGAGAGCAAAATAATGTATAGCAGGAAAATGAATGCTCCCTATGGTAGCTTATGTTATGTCTCTAGATTCCCCCACAGTTTTATTAGCAAGAAAATCTCTAAATTCAGATTTGCGAGGTTCATTAGGACTACCCCATTGTGGAAGTTTGTAAGAAGTATTAAAATCCTCTAAGTCCATAGTATAAGAATTTTCATAAAGATCAAATAGGACAGTTTGAGAATTGCGTGATGATGAAAATTCAAACCTCCTCACAAAGGAATCAGTGAGATAGTGGTATTGGCGGCACTTATTTGCCTCGAAGTTCTCAAGATCGGCATTACGCACATACGCGTTAAATTCTTCCTTGATTCCTGCTTGATCCATAAAGTCCTCTGAAGGCCATTCACAAGCCCGCACTTGAGCTTCCCTCGGTGGTTCTTCATCGGCATAGCGCATTGCGAGCCTGGGTCCTTGCTTCCTTGAAAGACCACCTTGGTACATTTTCCTAAACATATTTCTTCCTCTAAAAAAATTCTGAAATTTTTAGTAACTTCAAAATAAAAGTGAACCAAACTCAACAAAATTGATAGCAACTACTCCTACAAGTGCCTAGAGGCAATATCATGCATCAAAACTACTTTTGACCACATAAATTTGACATGAAAGCTCAAGAACAGGGCCACCTAAGCAGCAAAAATATGCAATAAATAAAGCACTAGAACAAAAACTAATTGGACCATTGGAGGAGTCACATACCAAGGAACAATCCCCCAAAGCAGTTTTGTGAGAGGTGCTTTGAGCAAGGAGATCAAAAATGGTAGCAAAATGAGCTTGGACTCGGGTTTGAGCTCGTTAGTGATGTTTGTGGGAGGAAGAAGGAGTGTGTGGTAGCTGGAATAAGTGGAGGGGAGCCACCATGCGCCCACGAGGCAGGGGGCGCGCCCAGGGGGGTAGGGCGCGCCCTCCACCCTGGTGGCCAGGTGCTTGCTCCCCCTGCTATGTTCTCAGTGCCAAATATTCTCAAATATTCTAGAAAAGATCATATTTAAATTTCAAGGCATTTGGAGAACTTTTATTTTTGGGGTATTTTTTATTGCATGGATAATTCAGAAAACAGACAGAAATTACTATTTTTGCTTTATTTAATATAAATAACATAAAGTAAAAAGAGGGCACAGAGAGTTGTGTTTTCTAAATTCATCCATCTCATGCTCATCAAAAGGAGTCCACTAACAAGGTTGATCAGGTCTTGTTAAAAAACTCATTCCGAATAACATGGAACCGGAGAATTTTCGAATAACACTAGGTTACCTCAACGGGGATATGCATATCCCCAACAATAAGAATATCATATTTCTTCTTGACAGTAGGAAGAGGAAATTCAAAACCTCCAAAAATAATCGATGGAATTTTTCCAATAGAGTTGATACTGTGGACTTGAGGTTGTTTCCTCGGAAAGTGTACCGTATGCTCATTACCATTAACATGAAAAGCGACATTGCCTTTGTTGCAATCAATAACAACCCCTGCAGTATTCAAAAAGGGTCTTCCAAGAATAATAGACATATTATCGTCCTCGGGAATATCAAGAATAACAAAGTCTGTCAAAATAGTAATGTTTGCAACCACAACAAGCACATCCTCACAAATACCGACAGGTATTGCAATTGATTTATCAACCATTTGCAAAGATATTTCAGTAGGTGTCAACTTATTCAAATCAAGTCTACGATATAAAGAGAGAGGCATAACACTAACACCGGCTCCAAGATCACATAAAGCAGTTTTAACATAGTTTCTTTTAATGGAGCATGTTATAGTTGGTTCTCCTGGATCTCCTAGTTTCTTAGGTATCCCACCCTTAAAAGTATAATTAGCAAGCATGGTGGAAATTTTAGCTTCCGGTATCTTTCTTTTATTTGTAACAATTTCTTTCATGTACTTAGCATAAGGGTTCATTTTGAGCATATCAGTTAATCGCATACGCAAAAAGATAGGTCTAACCATTTCAGCAAAGCGCTCAAAATCCTCATCATCCTTTTTCTTGGATGGTTTAGGAGGAAAAGGCATGGGATTCTGAACCCATGGTTCTCTTTCCTTACCGTGCTTCCTACCAACAAAGTCTCTCTTATCATAACATTGATTCTTTGATTGTGGGTTATCAAGATCAACAACAGGTTCAATCTCTACTTCGTTGTCATTACTAGGTTGAGCATCAACATGAACATCATCATTAACATTATTACTAGGTTCATGTTCATTACCAGATTGTGTTTCAGCATCAGAAATAGAAATATCGTCAGGATTCTTAGGTGTGTCTACAACAGGTTCACTAGAAGCATGCGAAGTCCTATCATTTCTCTTTTTCATCCTCTTAGAAGGACTAGGTGCATCGATATTATTTCTCTGAGAATCTTGCTCAATTCTCTTAGGATGGCCCTCAGGATACAAGGGTTCCTGAGTCATTTTAGCACCTCTAGTCATAACTCTAACAGCATTATCATTTTTCTTACCAGTCAATGCATTGAGCAAATCATTTTGAGCCTTAAGTACTTGTTCTACTTGAGTGGTACCCATAGAAGCATGTTTACTAATAAGTTTTAGTTCACCTTTGATATTAGCCATATAATCACCTAAGTGTTCAAGCATATCAGCATTGCGTTTTAATTCTCTACCAAAATAAGCATTGAAGTTTTCTTGCTTAACCATAAAGTTATCAAACTCATCTAAGCATGGGCTAACAAACTTAGTAAATGGGATTTCAGCTTTATCATATCTGTAGAGAGAATTTACCTTTACTACCTGTGTCGGGTTATCAAGACTATGTATTTCTTCAACAGGCGGTAAATTAAGACCACGCATTTCTTCAATAGGAGGTAAATTCTTAACGTCTTCAGCTTTAATACCTTTTTCTTTCATAGATTTCTTTGCCTCTTGCATATTTTCAGGACCGAGAAATAGAATACCCCTTTTCTTAGGAGTTGGCTTAGGAGTTGGTTCAGGAATTGGATCAGGAATTGGATCGGGAAGTGTCCAAATATTTTCATTAGTCAACATATTATTCAATAAAATTTCAGCTTCATCTGGTGTTCTTTCCCTGAAAACACAACCAACAAAACTATCCAGGTGGTCTCTGGAAGCATCGGTTAGTCCATTATAAAAGATATAAAGTATTTCATTTTTCTTAAGAGGATGATCATGCAAAGCATTAAGTAATTGGAGAAGCCTCCCCCAAGTTTGTGGGAGACTCTCTTCTTCAATTTGCACAAAATTATATATTTCCCATAAAGCAGCTTGTTTCTTATGAGTGGGGAAATATTTAGCAGACAAGTAATAAATCATATCCTGGGGACTACGCACACTACCAGGATCAAGAGAATTAAACCATATGTTAGCATCACCCTTTAATGAGAACGGAAATATCTTAAGGATATAATAGTCGCGAGTTTTCTCATCATTAGTGAACGTGGTAGCTATATCATTTAATTTAGTAAGATGTGCCACAATAGTTTCAGATTCATATCCATAGAAAGGATCAGATTCAACTAAAGTAATTATCTCAGGATCAACAGAGAAATCATAATCCTTATCAGTAACAAAGATAGGTGAAGTAGCATAAGCAGGATCATATTTCATTCTAGCATTCAGAGTTTTTTGTTTCAGCTTAGCTAATAGTTTCTTAAGATCACTCCTACCATTGCAAGCAAGAAAGTCTCTACCAGTTTCTCCATCCATAACATAACCCTCAGGCACAGCAGGTAATTCATATCTAGGGGGAGAGTCTTCATCATCACTTTCATCAATATTATCAGTTTCAATAATTTCATTCTCTCTAGCCCTAGCAAGTTGTTCATCAAGAAATTCACCAAGTGGCACAATAGTATCAAGCATAGAAGTAGTTTCATCATAAGTATCATGCATAGCAGAAGTGGCATCATCAATAACATGCGACATATCAGAATGAATAGCAGGTGTAGGTTTAGGTGTCGCAAGCTTACTCAAAACAGAAGGTGAATCAAGTGCCGAGCTAGATGGCAGTTCCTTACCTCCCCTCGTAGTTGAGGGATAAATCTTGGTTCTTGGATCTTTCAAGTTCTTCATAATGATAAGCAGATATAAATCCCAAGTGACTCAAAGAATAGAGCTATGCTCCCTGGCAACGGCGCCAAAAAATAGTCTTGATAACCCACAAGTATAGGGGATCGCAACCGTTTTCGAGGGTAGAGTATTCAACCCAAATTTATTGATTCGATACAAGGGGAGCCAAAGAATATTCTCAAGTATTAGCAGCTGAGTTGTCAATTCAACCACACCTAGAAACTTACTATCTGTAGCAAAGTGTTTAGTCGCAAAGTAATATGATAGTAGTGGTAACAGTGGTAAAAGGTAACGATAGCAAAAGTAATATTTTTGATGTTTTATAGTGATGATAACAATAGCAACAGCAAAGTAAATAAGCAGAGAACAATATATGGAAAGCTCGTAGGCAATGGATCGGTGATAGAGAATTATGCCGGATGCGGTTCATCATGTAACAGTCATAACCTAGGGTGACACAGAACTAGCTCCAGTTCATCAATGTAATGTAGGCATGTATTCCGAATATAGTCATACATGGTTATGGAAAAGAACTTGCATGACATCTTTTGTCCTACCCTCCCGTGGCAGCGGGGTCCTATTGGAAACTAAGGGATATTAAGGCCTCCTTTTAATAGAGTACCGGATCAAAGCATTAACACATGGTGAATACATGAACTCCTCAAACTACGATAATCATCGGTAAGTATCCCGATTATTGTCACTTCGGGGTTAACGGATCATAACACATAATAGGTGACTATAGACTTGCAAGATAGTATCAAGAACTCTCATATATTGATGAAAACATAATAGGTTCAGATCTGAAATCATGGCACTCGGGCCCTAGTGACAAGCATTATTAAGCATAGCAAATTCATAGCAACATCTGTCTCATAACATAGTGGATACTAGGGATCAAACCCTAACAAAACTAACTCGATTACATGATAAATCTCATCCAACCCATCACCGTCCAGCAAGCCTACGATGAAATTACTCATGCACGGTGGTGAGCATCATGAAATTGGTGATGGAGGATGGTTGATGATGATGATGGCGACGGATTCCCCCCTCTAGAGCCCCGAACGGACTCGAGATCAGCCCTCCCGAGAGAGTTTAGGGCTTGGCGGCGGCTCCATATCGTAAAACGTGATGAATCCTTCTCCCTGGTTTTTTTCTTCCCAAAAGTGAATATATGGAGTGAGGGTTGAGGTCGGTGGAGCGCAAGGGGGCCCACGAGGCAGGGGGGCGCGCCCAGGGGGGTAGGGCGCGCCCCCACCCTCATGGACAGGTGGAGGCCCCCCTGACGTGGATCTTCCTTCCAGTATTTTTTTATATATTCCAAAATAATTCTCCATTGATTTTCAGGTCATTCCGAGAACTTTTATTTCTGCACAAAAATAACACCATGGCAATTCTGCTGAAAACAACGTCAGTCCAGGTTAGTTCCATTCAAATCATGCAAGTTAGAGTCCAAAACAAGGGTAAAAGTGTTTGGAAAAGTAGATACGACGAAGACGTATCAGCTTCTAGCAAGAACCATTCTTACCTATGGCATAAAAACCACAACATGGTATAATGATTGCTTTTTGATCTTCAGAAAGAACCCTGTTCATTGAATCCGATTCAACTAAAGTTGGAGAAACTGACACCCGCCAGCCACCTGTGTGCAAAGCACGTCAGTAGAACGTGTCTCATGAATGTGGTCATGTAATGTCGGTCCGGGCCACTTCATCCAACAATACCGCTGAACCAAGAAACAACTAGTGACGGCGAGCAATATGTATATACCCACGCCCACAACTCCTTTGTGTTCTACTCGTGCATATTACATCTACACATAGACCTGGCTTGGATGCCACTGTTGGGGAACATAGTATTTCAAAAAAATTCCTACGACCATGCAAGATCTATCTAGGGATGCATAGCAATGAGAGGGGAGAGTGTGTCTACATACCCTCATAGACCTAAAGCGGAAGTGTTAAGTAACATGATTGATGTAGTCGAACGTCTTCGCGATCCAACCGATCAAGTATCGAACGCACGACACCTCCGCGATCTGCACACGTTCAGCTCGGTGACGCCCCTCGAACTCTAGTTCCAGCTGAGGCTGAGGGAGAGTTTTGTCAGCACGACGGCGTGTTGACGGTGATGATGAAGTTACCGACGCAGGGCTTCGCCTAATCACTACGACAATATGACCGAGGTGGAAATCTGTGGAGGGGGGCACCACACATGGCTAAGAGATCAACTTGTGTGTCTATGGGGTGCCCCCTCCTCCGTATATAAAGGAGGGGAGGAGGGGGGCGGCCGACCTCATGGTGCGCCCCCAAGGGGGGATTCCTACTCCTACTAGGAGTAGGTTTCTCCCCTTTCCCAGTCCAACTAGGAGGGGGAAGGAAGGGGAAGAGGAGAAGAAGGAAAAGGGAGCCGCCCCCCTTCCCAATTCGGATTGGGCTTGGGGGGCGCGCCCCACCTCTTGGCCGCCTTCTCTCTCTTCCACTAAAGCCCATGTAGGCCCATTAAGACCCGGGGGGGTTCCGGTAACCCCCCAGTACTCCGGTATATGCCCGAACTCATCCGAAACCATTTCGGTGTCCAAACATAACCTTCCAATATATCAATCTTGATGTATCGACCATTTCGAGACTCCTCGTCATGTCCTTGATCGCATCCTGGACTCCGAACTATCTTCGGTACACCAAAACACATAAACTCATAATACCGATCGTCATCAAACGTTAAGCGTGTGGACCCTACAGGTTCGAGAACTATGTAGACATGACCGAGACTCATCTCCGATCAATAACCAATAGCGGAGCCTAGATGCTCATATTGGTTCCTACATATTCTACAAAGATCTTTATCGGTCAAACCGCATAACAACATACATTGTTCCCTTTGTCATCGGTATGTTACTTGCCCGAGATTCGATCGTCGGTATCATCATACTGTTCAATATCGTTACCGGCAAGTCTCTTTACTCGTTCCATAATGAAACATCTCGTAACTAACTCATTAGTCACATTGCTTGCAAGGCTTATAGTGATGTACATTACCGAGAGGGCCCAGAGATACCTCTTCGACAATCGAAGTGACAAATTCTAATCTCGATCTATGACAACTCAACAAACACCATTAGAGACACCTGTAGGGAATCTTTATAATCACCCAGTTACATTGTGACGTTTGATAGCACACAAGTGTTCCTCCGGTATTCGGGAGTTGCATAATCTCATAGTTATAGGAACATGTATAAGTTATGGAGAAAGCAATAGCAATAAACTAAACGATCATACTGCTAAGCTAACAGATGGGCCAAGTAAATTACATCATTCTCTAATGATGTGATCCCATTCATCAAATGAGAACTCATGTCTATCGCTAGGAAACTTAACCATCTTTGATTAACGAGCTAGTCAAGTAGAGGCATACTAGTGACACTCTGTTTGTCTATGTATTCACACATGTACTAAGTTTCTAGTTAACACAATTCTAGCATGAATAATAAACATTTATCATGATATAAGGAAATATAAATAACAATTTTATTATTGCCTCCAAGGCATATTTCCTTCAATTTGGTACTGCCCTGTCTGGCCATAAGTAGGAGGATGATTACTCGTGTACTCGTAGTTCGCCGCCAGTCCACGCTGCTGTTGGTGAGGGACTGCAGGGCCATTGAAGCTCGGCGTTGGCGTCGGCACCATAGGGCGAGATGGAGCGTCATCTCCATAGGGTAAGACGGAGCGGGAGTCACCCCCGCCATTGGAGGAGCATGAGGGTTGGTCCCTCCCATGGTCGAGGCCGCCCGCATTGGTGGTGGGCGCTGCAGTGCCGCCACAACCGCAGCGTAGGAGCGGCCCATACTGGTGTTGAGGTGAGAAGCAACAGTCTATGGTGGCGTCTGCAGGAAGAGCCGCAGCCATATGAATGAAGTCGATGGAGAGGATGCGATCGATGGCGGCTGTGCAGCGTCTGATCGTACGATCGACAGTGGCTGTGTCGGGTACCAGAGATCTCTCATGCGTTGTTTACGTAGGCCCATGAGTTTTGGTATGTAGCCCACCCTACATGTAGCATGGGCCCGATGTTCGATGCGATATGAGTTTGAATCTCCGTTGATTTTGCCTGTGTTGGTTTAGCCTCCGAAGTAGCATCTCGATCGGCCTCTGAACCCGGCAGAGAAACCGGCGTCCGCGAGCTCTCTAGACTAAGCCGGGCCTGGATCACCTTGTCCTTGTCAAGGAACTGACCTAGAATCGAAGGTGGAGTAATCCCTCATAGCAGCAAGGGCCCCATATGTGGTGCGCGAGACAACCGTAGTGCAGAAGGCGATGAGGACATATTCCGGCCTATCTCCATCACCGTCGAGCTAGTCGACGACGCTGTCCTAGCCCGTTCCGAACCAGCTGCATCCATGTCCTTCTCTTGCGCACTACAAGGTTCAACATGCTCACCCTGAGGGACCGATGGCGTACCCGATGGCCAGGACGATTGCCTCTCCCAGAAGCGCGACGCTGAGTTGGGAAGCCTACATCGTTCCAGAATTCCTGCATGATCTCTGCCTCGACCTTCTTCCTTCTGTGACCCATCGGAGTCCAGTCCGAGTTTTCCACATCTTCTCTCAACACATCTAGGGCCATCTTGACCTCGACCATCGGTGCAGCCTCATCATCGGATGAGATGCAGTCTGATCCTAGGCAGGAGAACCTGGATCCGCTGACTCTCATCGCCCAAGGAGAAGACACCGGCCCCTCCGTGAGAATCCTAGGTGCCAGCGTGAGTCGCCTTATGTTCATCTCTAGGCATCTAGGGTTTTAGTCGGGAGGTCGGAGAGGGGATGTCGAGGATGATGGGGACGAGCCATTTAGGATTAATTAGGTTCAAATAGCTCAATTAGTTGTATATGGTGGTCCTTTGGTGATCGAATAACACAATTAGGATTAGGAGAGACTTGAACTAGGTGTAGAGCATCAAGTTTAAATGGAAACCTAGGATATTGTAGCAAAAGATATAGTGTAAAAACATACTCAACCCCATTTGGATACAAAGGACTTTTAAAGTATCATCATAATACTACGGTTTCTAGAAAAACAATAGTTTTAAATATTGTGAGGTGTTTGGCTATACCAACAACTATAGTTTCATAAAGAGTGGTATTCCCAAGATAGTGGTTTTTTGAAGTATTAAAAAAGAGGTTTGGCCTATTTTTTGTCAAACTGAGAAAAAAAGGCCCGTGTCATCCTGTCCTTGACTACCATGCATGTGGGTTTGTAACTTGTAAGCACAATTAACCAGATGGCTGTATCTTTTTCGTACTAGTGATTCATTGCTCTCCATAGCATGATTCGCGCTAGTTAAACATGATACTGATTCCTATTCTTCATAGCTAACCATGACCAATTAATCGTGTACAAGTTCCTAGGTCAATACGGTAAAACAGTACCAGCGAAACATATTGGTAGTTTCACTAAAACTATGATTTTGTTTGTTTTTAGTATTCATTGCCAACACTTCATAATACCAAACTATGTTGCCAAACTAGGCCTAGGCAGTTCCAATACCATAGTTTTAGAAACTGAAGTATTCATCTCCTAGGCAATTGAATATTGAGGTTTTAGATTGCTAAGGTTTTGAGAAAACTATGTTACCAAACCAGGCCACAAGTTAGACATCAATTTAGACTTTGTCTAGTCCAAATTCTAGTGTTGAGAGGGATAACATGAAGTATAAATTTAAGTGCATTCATACTCTAGTACCTCATAGGCATAAGTAGCATCGATGATTTAACTTGGATATGTATATGTATTTTCACGCGTGGGCTACAGAGACATACAGAAGGAATTCCGTCACCACACTTTTGCTACAAGATGGCGGTGTAGTTGAAAATCATGATGAAAAAGCGTCTGCCTTTCTGGAATGCTTCAAAAACAGGATGGGGGTTTCTAGCCAGCCAGTGTATGATTTGAGCTATCCGATTTAATAGAAGAGTGTCGGTGTCAAAAACCGGCAGATCTCGAGTAGGGGGTCCCGAACTGTGTGTCTAAGGTCGATGGTAACAGGAGACAGGGGACACGATGTTTACCCAGGTTCGGGCCCTCTCTATGGAGGTAATACCCTACATCCTACTTGATTGATCTTGATGAATATGAGTATTACAAGAGTTGATCTACCACGAGATCGTAATGGCTAAACCCTAGAGGTCTAGCTTGTATAGCTATGGTAATGAAGGTATCCCTCTCCGGACTAAGTCCTCCGGTTTATATAGACACCGGGAGGATCTAGGGTTACACAAGGTCGGTTACAAAGAAAGGAATCTACATATTTGGTCGCCAAGCTTGCCTTCCACGCCAAGAAGAGTCCCATCCAGACACGGTTGCAGTCTTCGGTCTTCGTATCTTCACAGCCCATCAGTCCGGCCCATGCCTAACAGGCCGGACGCCCGAGGACCCCTTAGTCCAGGACTCCCTCAGTAGCCCCTGAACCTGGCTTCAAGGACAAGGTATCCGGCGCGTAGATCTGTCTTCAGCATTGCAAGGCGGGTTCCTCCTTCCGAACTCCAAGATAGTCTTCGGACGTATTCAATGTGTCCGGACCTGTAACACACACACCACACACAACTGCAGAGGGAACATAATTTTCCACGAGTCCAATCTACTGACAACTTTTTGTAATATGACATCACATTTGCCCGGCCATAATTTCAAACCGTTTTTCGTCTGCCGCTCCACGTTTCGAGACGCGGTTGCCATTGGCACGTCTTGTCAAAGCAGAGATCGTGTCCCCTTATTACGGGATTTTCATCAATTCGGGCGTGGGTAACCCAATCGTGCCTGTTTACATAGCCCTTGGGAATAGGCGAGTTTTAAGGCGAGTGGGGAGGCGTTCGATATTCACTGCCTTTATAAGGGGATAAGGATTCCCCCTTCTTCTCCCACGCCTTCTCTCTTCCTCTGCCCATCCATTCTCGAGCTCCAGCGCCCAAGCTCTAGCTTTCCCCGCCCGAGAAAGCACTCCAATTATGTCCGGATCTGGAGGCAAATCGTCCCTACCTCAGAGCCCCATGAGAGAGTTGTGTTTCTCACACATTTCGTCCGCGGGCTGGGATTCCCTCTCCACCCTTTGTCCGCGGATTGATGTTTTACTACGGGCTGGACTTCCATGATCTAGCCCCCAACTCTATCCTCAACATCTCAGCATTTATTGTCGTGTGCGAGGCCTTTCTCTGCATCCCACCTCACTTTGGCCTATGGCTGAATACCTTCAATGTGAAGCCGAAGGTGGTGAGCGGCCAACAAGCAGAGTGCGGAGGCGCCATGGTGGGCAAGATGCCCAATGTCACCTGGCCCGAAGGCTCCTTTGTGGAGATGGTGAAGGGGTGGCAATTGGGGTGGTTCTACATCACCGAGCCACGCGACACCAGCTGGGCGGCGGCCCCCGAGTTCCGATTCGGAGCTCCGATGCGGCTCACCTCCTGGCAAGAGAAGGGCATAACCTGGGGTTCCTCGAACAAGCTGACTGGGCTCCAGACGTGCGTCCAGAACATGATAACCAAGAGAATCAAACTTGTCAACGTGATCCAGGTTATGCTCATTCGCCAGATCCTTCTGTGCCAACGCGGGACTTGCTATTTGTGGGAGTTCGATCCGGCCAAGCACCAGACGCTACTAGAGCTCTTCGGCATGACGCACGAAGACATCTGGAAAGTGCTCTTCAAGTTCGGTGAGACACCACCGCCCACGACCGAGGATCGTGGGATTAGCTTAAAACGCCAGGCGAATCCGGTAAGTTCTTTCGTGTTTTCAAGGTATACCCTTTACTGGCATATTTTGAAGGAGTCTAAGCCTTGCTATCAACTTTTCAGGCCAGTATCGACATAGCGGGGCGGATTAACTGTCCAGGTCTGCTACCCGAAGACCAAGAAACCCCACTTCTAATGAAGATGCTATTTCCAGTGCCTTATGATGTGCCAGAGAAGAAGGCCAAGAAAACGGCCAATGGGGCCAGGAGTGGCCTTCACCGAAAAAGTGCTTCGGACGTGACGTCCGAAGATGAGACTCACTCTTCGGCCGCCGAAGATGACGACAAGGAGGAGGAAGAAAGCGAATCCCCTCCTGAGAGGGGAAGGAAGAAAAAGGGGGGCCTCCACAAATCTGGAGGCAGAGGCGCCCAAGAAGGGGAAGGGTTCCCTCGCGGATAACTTCGCGTGGGATGTCGATAGCAGTCCAGAGCGACTGCCCCGGACCAAGCCTCGGGCCGCCTCGTAAGTACCAAAAACCTTATGCACGTCCAAATGTCTGGCCTTTCCGCTTTGTAATATTAATATGTTTAAATCATGCCATTGCAGTCCGGCCTGTGACAGCTCCCCGCAATCCTCAACAAGAGGTTCGCTATATTCAAAGGAGATGGCCAGCGTGTCACCGCCGCCCGCTCACTCTTCCCCGGCCAAGGGTGATGACGAGGTGGTGTCCCAAAGGGCCTTCCCAGGTCAGGGAGAGATGCCGGAGGTTGTCAGGGTGCCACCAAAAGATGACTTCTCGGCCGCCAAACACATGGGGGGGAAAGCCCCCTGGGGACTGGTGATGAGGGCCAAGTTCAATTTGGCCCCTAGCCGGATACCATTCCGGAGATCTACACGGCTCCGGAATTAGGCGAGCAGCCTTCCCCGAAAGGAGGAGGTGTGCCTGTTCCAATCAGAGGCACTGGATAATCTGCTAGAAGCGCTGCGAGGTGCTTCCATTGGGGATGAACACCGTATCCTTATGGGTAAGGTGATCGAGAAGGTTCGGTCCGCTGAAAGCGGACTGAACGAAGCCTATGCTAGCCTTCTAACAGGCTTTGAGGTAAGTAATGTAATTGTAGAAATAATATCACAGTGTAGACAGTAGCCCCTGATGCTCTGTTCGGTGTTCGGAAAGAAAAAGCCGAACAGAGGTTCAAAATAATTTTCACAGGAGTCTAACATAAGATGTCTATGTGAATAAGTAGGCATCGCTGCTGGCTGCTGCCGCTCGTACTACGGAGGTCTCCGGACTGAAGCAGAACCTGGAGCGGGCTGAGGAAGAGCTCGGCCTCGTGAAGAAGTAGCTGGAGGACAGCCAAGGTATGTAGTAACCTACGTGTATATTTGGGAAGGATGAATGGTTCGTGCTGACTAAAGTGTCATGAACCTTATTAGGGGCCACGACCGAGGTGGTTGCCCTCAAGAAGGCGTTGGTCGAGGCTGAGAACAAAACGGTTGAGGAACGCGCCATGCACGAGAAGCATGAGGCCCGGGTCAGCGAGGTCCGACAAGAGGTCCAGGACGCCGTCAAGAAGTACGAGTCCTTGGAGCGTGATGTTAAGACGCAAGGGTCCGAACTTGCGAAGGCCCGCCAGAGCACCCAAGATGCCTGGAACGAAGCCCAGAGCGCCCTCCAAGAAATCCAGGTGGCCAAGAAGATCGCGGCGGGTAAGGCTTTCATTATGCAAAAGCAAGTCTGCGAAGGAAACATTCCTTTTACTTACCTGAATTTGGAGCTCTCCAAGGGCGCTTACGGATTGGCCGCGCAGCATATCATATGCTGCCAAATTCTATCGAGGCGAAGAAGGGAGTTCTACGGATAAGCTGTTCTAGTCTCAATACCTTGGACCAGAACATCCGGTGCCCTTCAGCGACCAGCTGAAACAGCTGGTCGAGCTGCACAAGGCGGCCGAGCTAGCCATGAAGGACCTAATAGTCCGGTTATGGCCTGCCGAGCCCATGCCCAGCAGCTACTTCGGACTTGTGAAGCGGCTTGTGAGTGCCTGCCCACGGCTTGAAGTCGTGAAGCGGTCGGTCTGCATTGAAGGTGCACGGATGGCCTTTGCCCGCGTCAAGATGCACTGGGCGAAGATGGATGCCAAGAAGCCGATGACCGAGGGGCCACCTGAGGGCAAGGAGCACCGCTGACCCGAGCTATATTTTGAGTCCTGGAGGGATCCCGCCTTGTGGCGAAGTAATGTGCGAAGGATGTTATATTCCCATGAAAACATTCATATTATCCTGTCCTGTAATATGAAACAATGTCGTTATGTAATATAATGCTTGCGACTTTTAAAATTTTACCTCCTGTGCAGCCGTTTATGAAATCTGAGGGTTGGCCAGTCGCCGGCTTCTGCCCCCACGTAGATAGTATGGGGGTGTTCGGGATAAATCTAAACACTCTTTACTCCACATTCTGGTCCTTAAAGGAGGTGTTTAGCGCAATGAACAAGGCAATCAGACTATACGGCCTTTATCACCCTCACTTAGCCATAGGAGTTGGACAATGAGAATTTTGGCGAAGCCCCTGGTAGTCGGAAGACCGAACTAGGGGCACTATATACACCTGATCAGATAAAAAATGACTCCTCGCATAAAGCGAAAAAAATCTCTAAGGATTTGAAACCTCTTGAACAGCTGACCAACTCTTGCTGCATCATGACAGTCATTTTTGGCTTTCTCTACTGAGGTGTTCGTTCGGAAGAACCGGGACACAATCGCAGTAGTTCTCCCTTTACTACCCCAGCCGATATAGCGGAACATAAGGTAGTAAGCATAGTAGCCGGGCAACCCAACTATTGACCAAAGACATGATTCAGAGCAGATGCATATAATGCTAAAAGTTCGGGGTGCCGAACTATACTGTAAAAAGTGTTCGGACTTTGTTGCCGTATTGCAGGGCGTGATGAAGCCCCTGGTGAAGTAATACGTACTAGAGTGTATGGGTGCGATGAGTAATAAATATAGAGGCAAGGAAAAAATCAAGTAATAAGCTGACGGTGCCAAATATTTTTCATTGTAATTTGATAAATATGTCGAGGCGTACTTGTGCAAGCATTGCGATAAGCAAGTAAGGCTATTTAACATGCCATGACTAAGAGCAAGCTACATGCGGGTATCTAAAACAGGTATAGCAATCATTAGCAGAGACCACCTGGGGATTCCTTTGTACGTCAAAGCTCCTTGCCTCCTTGGTGTATCTGTCCCATGATCGGTCCGATGATCAGGTTACTAGAAAAAGTCTCGAGAAGAGAAAAACCCGAAATGAAAAAAAAGAAAAAGTGAAGGTGTGCGGATCCAGGGTCGGTCGAGCCGCACGGTGGATCACGGGCTAGCTATGCCTCCATCGATGCCCATGGAATTTTGAGTGCGTAGTTATGTACGCGCGGTACGGATGCCGCCAATTTGATTGGGACTGGGACGGAGGCCAAATTGCTAGTTAAGCTCTTGACGAGCCGGGCTGTCTTGCTGCAGAATAGTCCGGACTCTCTTGATTGTGTCCGAGGGCTCGGCAGCCGAATTAAGGTTCTGCTTGAGAAGGCCGCTCTGTACTTCTGCTGCTCAGGAAACTGTGTGCTCTTTGGTACTGAGGGAGCGTTCCGTATTTCCATTGACTGTTATGACGCCACGTGGACCGGGCATCTTGAGCTTGAGATAAGCATAGTGAGGTACCGCATTGAATCAAGCAAATGCGGTTCATCCAAGCAGTGCGTGATAGCCACTGCGAAAGGGGACGATGTCGAAGATTAACTCCTCGCTTCGGAAGTTGTCTGGAGATCCAAAGACAACCTCAAGTGTGATTGAGCCTGTACAGCGGGCCTCTATGCCTGGTATGACTCCTTTAAAGGTAGTCCTTGTGGGCTTGATCCATGATGGGTTAGTGCCCATTTTGCGCACTATATCCTGATAGAGAAGATTGAGGATGCTGCCACCGTCCATGAGGACTCGCGTTAGGTGGAATCCGTCAATGATTGGGTCTAGGACTAGTGCGGATGATCCGCCATGCCGGATACTGGTCGGATGATCCCGATGATCAACAGTGATCGGGCACGATGACCATGGATTGAATTTTGGGGCGACTGGCTCTATCGCATAGATGCCCCTGAGTGCGCGTTTGCGCTCCCTCTTAGGGATGTGTGTAGCATATATCATGTTCACCATTTTGAACTGAGGGGGAAACTTCTTCTGTCCCCTTGTGTTTGGCTGCAGGGGCTCCTCGTCATCGTCCTCGCTCTGCGATCCCTCTTCCTTGTTCTCGGCATTTCACTTGCCGGCTTGCTTAAAAACCCAGCAATCTCTGTTGGTATGGTTAGCTGGTTTGTCTGGGGTGCCATGGATTTGGCATGGTCGGTCGAGTATGCGGTCCATGCTGGACGGTCCCTGATTTTTTCTTTTATACGGCTTTTTCTGCTGACCGGACATGGAGCCGTTGAATCCGGCATTGACAGTAGTGTCATCGGTGTTATCGCCATTGCTTCGGCGTTTGGGTCTGCTGCGTTGGAGCTTGCCGTTGCTGTTTTTGGCCTCGGAAGGGCCAGCTATCCTCACCCGCACAAAAGCAGGTCATAAGTTCCGTGAGGGCTGCCATAGATTTCGACTTTTCTTGGCCAAGGTGGCGGGTGAGCCATTCGTCGCAGATGCTATGTCTAAAGGCCGCTAGAGCTTCGGCATCCGGACAGTCGACGATCTGGTTCTTTTTGGTTAGGAACCTAGTCCAAAATTTCCTGGCTAACTCTCCAGGTTGTTGGACTATGTGGCTTAAGTCATCGGCGTCTGGTGGCCGGACATATGTACCTTGGAAGTTGTCGAGGAAGGCTTCTTCCAAGTCCTCCCAACTGCCGATAGAGTTTTCAGGCAGGCTGTTTAACCAGTGCCGAGCTGGCCCTTTGAGCTTTAGTGGGAGGTATTTGATAGCGTGGAGGTTGATACGTCCATTTTGCATCATGCTTTTATATCGATATTTATTGCATTATGGGATGTTATTACACATTATGTCACAATACTTATGCCTATTCTCCCTTATTTTACAAGGTCTTTCGTCCGAGAAATAATAATAAGCAAGCTTACGGGACGAAACTCCGCCTCCACGAGGCGGAACCTTGGCGGAACCAATCTTGGGGTCCGGCGGAGCTGTTCTGCCGGGGAAACTTCCCTCCGTGAGGGGGAAATCATCACCATTGTCATCACCAACGATCCTCTCATTGGGAGGGGGTCAATCTCCATCAACAACTTCACCAGCACCATCTCATCTCAAACCCTAGTTCATCTCTTGTAACCAATCTTTGTATCCAAACCTCAGATTGGTACCTGTGGGTTGCTAGTAGTGTTGATTACTCCTTGTAGTTGATGCTAGTTGGTTTACTTGGTGGAAGATCATATGTTCAGATCCATTATCCGTATTAATACCCCTCTGATTATGAATATGAATATGCTTTGTGAGTAGTTACGTTTGTTCCTGAGGACATGGGAGAAGTCTTGCTATTAGTAGTCATGTGAATTTGGTATTCGTTCGATATTTTGATGAGATGTATGTTGTCATCCCTCTAGTGGTGTCATGTAACGCCCCGAGACCGATGCGCCAGGTGTCTTCCAGTTATTCGATGTTGTTGCCTTGTCATTTGTTTGTGTGTTGCATTTTTGCCATGCCATCATCCGCATTGCATCATCATGTTTTCAAACATGCATCCGTACGGGTTCCCCCGTTCCTTCCGTTGTCCGTTCTGAGCCCAGACACACTCACACGCGCCCGCCGCACGTGCGAAATAATATTTTTATAAGTGGCCGGAAAATGTTCTCAGAATGGGTTGAAAGTTGACATGCAGTGTTGTTATGTTGTCAGTAGGCCGACTGCCAAGTTTCATCGCATTTGGAGCTCGTTTGATAGCCCAACAGTTATATATATAGCGGCATTATAGTCGGTCATACGTCGGATATTTTAGGTCTCCAAAAACTGCTATCGGGCCTCTCCTTCTCTTCTCTCCTCTCAGCCCAACTCCCCTTCACAGTCCACCTAGGCCCAGCCTACCCCTCTTTGTGCAGTGCATAGACCCCTCTTGCGCGTCCGAAACTCCTCCGAACCCAACCCGGACAGTCGTCACCATTGGGTCCGGATCATCCCCAAACATCTATAAAAGTATCATCGTTTTCTCATTTGGACTCCCCTAACCCATTTATCCCGGATCGTATGATTATGATCGGAGGGACCGGATAGCCCCTAATTTAGCTCACCTGCTATATATATACACAGATGAAACCCTAGCTGTCCCATCGATCCATCTAATCCTCCCAGCCGCTGCCACTCACTCTCCCTTGTTTCTCCGGAGCTTGTCCCATCGCCCCTGATTCCCTCCTTCATCGGGATCCCCATCCCACCAACCACCACAGCCGAGTGCCTTCACCTTGCTTTTAGCGCCATCCAACCAGATCACAGCCTCCTTCTCCTCTTGCCGAGCCACCACACCTGCAGCCTTGCTGCCGCGAGCCTCCTGTCCCGATCGCGCAGGCCTCCTCGTTACTCCATCCCGCGCAGGAGCTCGCTCCCGAGCTCAGCTGCGTTCACGCCCGATCACCGTGCTCCTGGATCCTACCGACCCCGTGCACCACGAGCTCCCTCACATGGTGCCCTTGTGCACCGGTCTCTTCATCAACCCCCGCATCGCTCACGTCAAGCCACCGCCGGAGCACCAGGACTCTCCCGCACCTCGTCGCTGATCAGAACCGTGCCTCCTCCGCCGTTCCCGCGCTGCACTCCGCTGCTGCTTCCCCTGCGACCTGAGAGCATTGCCTCCTCTAATTCGATGCAGGAGAACGACGGCCTCTCTCATGCACACCTCCAGCGCCAGCAGGGCTGCGCTGATCCGCTGTCCCAAGGCCAAGCAGCCGGCTTGCCCTGCGCCTGCCTCCATAGATCAGTGTTGCGCCGGCGCCCTTCGGTCCCCGCGCTGCCGGCGAGCATCATCAGGCCCCAGGTCACGTGGCCATCGCCCTCTTCTTCCTTCTTTTCCATTCTGCTCCATCCTCTCTGAAAAATCCCTCTCCCTCTCCTTCTTCAAGTGCACAGGAAGTGCTCCGCCGCCATTGCTGTTCGCCGGAGCACCGGTGCCCCGAATCCGCCGTGGTGCTGCCGTCCCGAGCTCCTCCCGTGCCCTTGCCTTGTCTGTGCAGCTGCGCCGCTGCCTGCCTTCGACCCCACTGCTCGATCCCCTGCTTCAGGAACGAGATGATGGACGCCCGCGCCGTGTGTTGACCTCGCCAGCAAGGCCCAGCGCCTGCGTCTAGCCGACCGGGCCAGGCCCAATGTGAGTAGCCCTCTCCAGCCCCTCTCCTGTACTCTCGCACCAGTCAGATTCATCCCGCTTACATTTTTTTTAAGATCTGTGATTTTGCTGTTTAACCAGGGATTTTCAGATTTGCAGAAAAGTCCTTCTAGATCATGCATTTCATATCTCACAAATTATGCATCATATGTAAAAACTTTAAATATGAAAAATGACTAGAATTTCATCTAGTTCCACAATATCCAACTTTCATGCATGTTTGAAATGTTTAAATTGATGTTTGCATTAATTTTCTTATATGCCTTGCTAAAATGCTTTATTTCATAACTAAATAACCGTAACTTCAAATTTAATAAACTTTATATGTAAATGGGGTAGAAAAATTCCTAGTTTAACATGGTGGCATTACTTTGCATGTTTAAGAACTCTAAAATATGGTTTAGGGCAGAACAGTACCAAACCCATAAATTGCACATGAGGATTTTTCCGGACTTGTTGCTTGTTGTTCCGGCCTCATTTAAACTTGCCTAGATAGGTAGTTCTATTATGCTTCACCTCTTGCCATGTTTAATAACATTTAATATTGTTGAGTACATAAACTAGAGAGAACAAAATAAGTCATGTGGTGTTCCGTCAATATGCAACTCGTTGCATATTGAGCTCCACTTAATTTGTAGTATTGTTTGTGCACTTTGCCATGCCATGCCTCATTAAACCGGACATGCATCATACTTGGTTGTGCATCATGCCTTGTTTATGTGATGGTTGTTTACTATGTTGATTGCTTCTTTCCGGTTTGCTTCTCTCGTTAGCTTCGGTTTCGTTCTGGAGTTGTGCGGATCCGTTCGACTACGTCCATTTGTCTTCTTCATGGACTCGTTCTTCTTCCTTGCGGGATCTCAGGTAAGATGACCATACCCTTGAAATCACTTCTATCTTTGCTTGCTAGTTGTTCGCTCTATTGCTATGCCGCACCACCTACCACTTGCTATATCATGCCTCCCACATTGCCATGTCAAGCCTCTAACCCACCTTTCCTAGCAAACCGTTGTTTGGCTATGTTACCGCTTTTGCTCAGCCCCTCTTATAGCATTGCTAGTTTCAGGTGAAGCTAAAGTTTGTTCCATGTTGGAACATGGATATGTTGGGATATCACAATATACTTATTTAATTAAAGCATCTATATACTTGGTAAAGGGTGGAAGGCTCGGCCTTATGCCTGGTGTTTTGTTCCACTCTTGCCGTCCTAGTTTCTGTCATACCGGTGTTATGTTCCTTGATTTTGCGTTCCTTACGCGGCTGGGTGTTATGGGAACACCTTGACAGTTCACTTTGAATAAAACCCCTCCAGCAAGGCCCAACCTTGGTTTTACCATTTGCCTAAACACCACCTATACTTTTCCCTTGGGAGTCATGCTCCCGAGGGTCATCTTAATTTTAACCCCCCGTGCCAGTGCTTCTCTAAGTGTTGGTCCGAACCGAGCTGCCTGCGGGGCCACCTCGGGGAAACTTGAGGGTTGGTTTTACTCGTAGCTAGTCTCATCCGGTGTTGCCCTAAGAACGATATACGTGCGACTCCTATTGGGATTGTCGGCACATCGGGCGGCTTTTCTGGTCTTGTTTTACCATTGTCGAAATGTCTTGTAACTGGGATTCCGAGACTGATCGGGTCTTCCCGGGAGAAGGAATATCCTTCGTTGACCGTGAGAGCTTATGATGGGCTAAGTTGGGACACCCTTTCAGGGTTTGAACTTTCGAAAGCCGTGCCCACGGTTATGTGGCAGATGGGAATTTGCTAATGCCCGGTTGTAGAGAACTTGACACTTGACTTAATTAAAATGCATCAACCGTGTGTGTAGCTGTGATGGTCTCTTTCAGGCGGAGTCCGGGAAGTGAACACAGTTTTGGAGTTATGTTTGAACGTAAGTAGTTTCAGGATCACTTCTTGATCACTTCTAGCTTCTCGACCGCTGCGTTGCTTCTCTTCTCGCTCTCTTTTGCGTATGTTAGCCACCATATATGCTTAGTGCTTGCTGCAGCTCCACCTCACTACCCTTTCCTACCCATAAGCCTAAATAGTCTTGATCTCGCGGGTGTGAGATTGCTGAATCCTCGTGACTCATAGATACTTCCAAATAGTTGCAGGTGTCGATGATACCAGTGCAGGTGACGCAACCCAGTTCAAGTGGGAGCTCGATGAAGATCTTGTTCGTGGTGTTGTGTCTTTTATGGTTGATCAGTAGTTGTGCCCAGTTGGGACGATCGGGGATCTAGTATTTGGGGTTGTCTTCTTTTATTTTGGTTCCGTAGTCGGACCTTGATTGTATTCTGGATGATGTATGAATTATTTATGTATTGTGTGAAGTGGCGATTGTGAGCCAACTCTTTATCCCTTTCTTATTCAGTACATGTGATGTGTGAAGATTACCCCTCTTGCGACAAGCCTACCATGCGGCTATGCCTCTAAGTCGTGCCCCAACACGTGGGAGATATAGCCGCATTGTGGGTGTTACATTTCATGTGAACGTCGACTACATGACACTTCACCATTGTTTGGGCCTAGAGGGAGGCATTGGGAAGTAATAAGTAGATGATGGGTTGCTAGAGTGATAGAAGCTTAAACCCTAGTTTATGCGTTGCTTCGTAAGGGGCTGATTTGGATCCATATGTTTCATCATATGGTTAGGTTTACCTTAATACTTCTGTTGTAGTTGCAGATGCTTGCAATGGGGGTTAATCATAATTGGGATGCCTGTCCAAGTAAGGGAACTACCCAAGCACTGGTCCATCCACATATCACATTATCAAAGTACCGAACGCGAATCATATGAACATGATGAAACCTAGCTTCACGATAATTCCCATGTGTCCTCGGGAGCGCTTACCTTCATATAAGAGTTTGTCAAGGCTTGTCCTTTGCTACAAAAAGGATTGGGCCATTTTGCTACACCTTATTTACTTTTATTACTTGCTACTTGTTACCAATTACCTTATCACAAAACTATCTGTTACCGATAATTTCAGCGCTTGCAGAGAATACCTTGCTGAAAACCGCTTATCATTTCCTTCTGCTCCTCGTTGGGTTCGACACTCTTACTTATCAAAAGGACTATGATAGATACCCTATACTTGTGGGTCATCAAGACTCTTTTATGGCGCTGTTGCAGGGGAGTGAAGCGCCTTTGGTAGGTGGAATTTGGTAAGGAAAATTTTATATAGTGTGCTGAAATTTACTGTCACTTGTTACTATGTAACATAATCCTTTGAGGGGTTTGTTCGGGGTATCTTCACCTTGTCCGGAACCACAATTAGTTACCCCTCAACCGACTGAACCTACTAAAAATGTTTACTTTCAAATTCCTTCGGGTATGATAGAGAAACTGCTAGCTAATACTTTTGCAGGAGATGGAACATTGCATCCCGATTTGCACTTAATCTATGTGGATGAAGTTTGTGGATTATTTAAGCTTGCAGGTATGCCCGATGATGTTATCAAGAAGAAGGTGTTCCGTTCTTTGAAGAGAGATGCATTGACATGGTATAGGCTATGTGATGATATGGGATCATGGGACTATAAGCGATTGAAATTGGAATTTCAGCAGAAGTTTTATCCTATGCATCTTGTTCATCATGATCGTAATTATATATATAATTTTTGGCCTTGCGAAAGAGAAAGCATCGCTCAAGCTTGGGGGAGGCTTAATTCAATGTTATATTCATGCCCCAATCATGAGCTCTCAAGAGAAATGATTATTCAAAAATTTTATGCTCGACTTTCTGACGACAATCGCTCCATGCTCGATACTTCTTGTGCTGGTTCTTTTATGATGAATACTATTGAATTCAGATGGGATTTATTGAAGAGGATTAAACACAACTCTAAAGATTGGGATCTTGACGAAGGTAAGGAGTCAGGTATGACACCTAAGTTTTATTGTGTTAAATCTTTTAAGGATACTGATATTTTCCGTAAGTTTAGCACTAAATATGGACTTGACTCTGAGATAGTAGCTTCTTTCTGTGAATATTTTGCTACTCATGTTGATCTCCCTAAGGAGAAGTGGTTTAAATATAATCCTCCCATTGAAACAAAAGTAGTTGCACCTATTAAAGTTGAAGAAAAAACTATCACTTATGATGATCCTGTTGTTCCCACACAAACCACCTTTCCCTGTTAGAATTAAGGATCATGCTAAAGCTTCAACTGTAGTCAATAAGAGTAATACTAGGACACACAAACCCCCTAAGCAAATTAAAGTTGAACCTAATATTTCTGTGGTTAAAGATCTCTTGGCCGATAATATTGATGGGCAAGTTATTTATTTCTATGAAGAAACTGCTAGAATTGCTAAGCCTGGTGCTAAGGATAAACATAGACCTGTTATAGGCAGGCCTGTTATTTCTATTATAATAGGAGATCATAGTTATCATGGCTTATCTGATATGGGTGCTAGTGCTAGTGCAATACCTCATACCTTATACAAAGAAATTATGCACGATATTGCACCTGCTGAGATAGAAGATATCGATGTTACAATTAAGCTTGCCAATAGAGATACTATTTCACCGATTGGGATTGTTAGAGATGTTGAAGTCTTGTGTGGGCAGGTTAAGTATCCTGCTGATTTTCTTGTTCTTGGTTCCCCACAAGATAGCTTTTGTCCCATTATATTTGGTAGACCCTTCTTAAATACTGTTAATGCTAGGATAGACTGCGAAAAGGATGTTGTTACTATTGGTTTGGGAGATATGTCTCATGAGTTTAACTTCTCTAAATTTCGTAGACAACCCTGTGATGAGGAATTACCTAGTAAGGATGAAATTATTGGTCTTGCTTCTATTGCTGTGCCTCCTAATGATCCTTTAGAACAATATTTGCTCGACCATGAAAACGATATGTTCATGAATGAAAGAAGGGAAATAGATGAAGTATTCTTTAAACAAGGACCTATTCTGAAACACAACTTGCCTGTTGAAATCCTAGGGGATCCTCCTCCACCCAAGGGTGATCCAGTGTTTGAGCTTAAACCTTCACCTGATACTCTTAAATATGCTTATCTTGATGAAAAGAAGATATATCCTGTTATTATTAGTGCTAAACTTTTAGAGAAGGAGGAAGAAAAATTATTGAAAACTCTAAAGAAGCACCACGCTACTATTGGATATACTCTTGATGATCTTAAGGGCATTAATCCTACTCTATGTCAACACAAAATAAATTTGGAGAAGGATGCCAAACAGTTATTGATCACCAACGACGGCTAAATCCTATGATGAAGGAAGTGCTAAGAAAGGAGATATTAAATCTCCTTGAGGTAGGTATGATTTATCCCGTTGCTGATAGTCAGTGGGTAAGTCCTGTCCATTGTGTCCCTAAGAAGGGATGTATTACCGTTGTTCCTAATGATAAAGATGAATTGATCCCACAAAGAATTATTACAGGTTATAGGATGGTAATTGATTTCTGCAAATTAAATAAAGCTACTAAAAACATCATTACCCTTTGCCTTTTATTGATCCAATGCTATAAAGATTATCCAAACATACACATTTTTGCTTTCTAGACGGTTACTCTGGTTTCTCTCAAATACATGTGTCAGTTGATGATCAAGCTAAGACCACTTTTACTTGCCATTTCGGTACCTTTGCTTATAGATGTATGCCTTTTGGTTTATGTAATGTACCTGCTACCTTTCAAAGATGCATGATGGCTATATTCTCTGACTTTTGTGAAAAGATTTGTGTGGTTTTCACGGACAATTTCTCCATTTATGGGTCCTCTTTTGATGATTGCTTGAGCAACCTTGATCGAGTTTTGCAGAGATGTGAAGAAACTAATCTTGTCTTGAATTGGGAGAAGTGTCACTTTATGGTTAATGAAGGTATTGTCTTGGGGCATAAAATTTCTGAAAGAGGTATTGAAGTTGATTAAGCTAAAGTTGATGCTATTGAAAAGATGCCGTGTCCCAAGGACATCAAAGGTATAAGAAGTTTTCTGGGTCATGCCGGGTTTTGTAGAAGGTTCATTAAGGACTTCTCAAAAATTTCTCGGCCTTTGACTAACCTATTACAAAAAGATATTCCTTTTGTCTTTGATGATGATTGTGTAGAAGCATTTGAAATACTTAAGAAAGCTTTGATTTCTGGACCTGTTGTTCAGCTACCTGATTGGAATTTACCGTTCTAAATTATGTGTGATGCTAGTGATTATGCTATAGGGGCTGTTCTAGGACAAAGAGTTGATAAGAAACTGAATGTTATACAGTATGCTAGTAAAACTCTAGACAATGCCCAGAGAAACTATGCTACTACCGAAAATGAATTCTTAGCAGTTGTGATAAGTTCAGACCTTATATTGTTGATTCTAAAGTAACTATTCATACTGATCATGCTGCTATTAATATCTTATGGAAAAGAAAGATGCTAAACCTAGACGTATTAGATGGGTTCTCTTGCTACAAGAATTTGATTTGCATATTATTGATAGGAAGGGAGCTGAGAACCCCGTTGCAAACAACTTGTCTAGGTTAGGGAATGTTCTTGATGACCCACTACCTATTGATGATAGCTTTCCTGATGAACAATTAAATGTCATAAATGCTTCTCATACTGCTCCATGGTATGCTAATTACATTGTTGCTAAATTTATACCACCTAGTTTCACATACCAGCAAAAGAAAAAGTTCTTTTATGATTTAAGGCATTACTTTTGGGATGACCCACATCTTTATAAAGAAGGAGTAGATGGTGTTATTAGACGTTGTGTACCTGAGCATGAACATGAACAGATCCTAGGCAAGTGTCACTCTGAAGCCTATGGAGTGCACTGATAACCCACAAGTATAGGGGATCAATTGTAGCCTCTTTCGATAAGTAAGAGTGTCGAACCCAACGAGGAGCTAAAGGTAGAACAAATATTCCCTCAAGTTCTACCGACCACCAATACAACTCTACGCACGCTTGACGTTCGCTTTACCTAGAATAAGTACAAAACTAGAAATACTTTGTAGGTGTTATTGGATAGGTTTGCAAGATAATAAAGATTACGTAAATAAAAAGCAGGGGCTGTTTACATAAAGAAGCAATAAAGTTAGTTTTAGTAGAGAGCTTTTTGTTACGAGAAAGTTATTTGTCCCTAGGCAATCGATAACTAGACCGGTAATCATTATTGCAATTTTATTTGAGGGAGAGGCATAAGCTAACATACTTTCTCTACTTGGATCATATGCACTTATGATTGGAACTATTAGCAAGCATCCGCAACTACTAACGTTCATTAAGGTAAAACCCAACCATAGCATTAAAGCATCAAGTCCTCTTTATCCCATACGAAAACAACCTACTTACTCGGGTAAATGCTTCTGTCACTCACACCACCCACCATAAGCAAATCATGAACATATTGCAAACCCTACAGCGGGGATCCCTCATGCTTGCGCGACACGGAGACCACCATAGGACAACATCAATAATAAAACATGCAACTCAAACCAATCACGATCATCAAATACCCCACAGGACAAAACAGATCTACTCAAAAATCATAGGATAGCCATACATCATTGGGAAATAATATATAGCGTTGAGCACCATGTTTAAGTAGATATTACAGCGGGTAAGAGAGGGGTTACACCGCTGCATAGAGGGGGGAGAGTTGGTGATGATGGCGGTGAAGTTGTTGGTGAAGATTGCGGTGATGATGATGGCCCCCGGTGGCACTCCGATGCCACCAGAAGCAAGGGAGAGAGAGCCCCCCTCCTTCTTCTTCTTCTTCCTTGACCTCATCCTTAGATGGGAGAAGGGTTTCCCCTCTGGTCCTTGGTCTCCATGGCATGGGAGGGGTGAGAGCCCCTCCGAGATTGGATCTGTCTCTATGTCTCTCTCTGTTTCTGCGTTCTCAGATTCTACCCTTTCACCGTTTCTTATATTCTCGGAGATCCATAACTCCGATTGGGCTGAAATTTAAACATGATCTCTATTCGGACATTAGCTTTCTTGCGGCGAAAGAAGGGCATCAACTGCCTTACGGGGTGGCCACGAGGGCCCAGGGCGCGCCTGCCCCCATGGGGCGCGCCCTTGCCTCATGGGCCCCTCGAGCATCGTCTCGCGTTGATTTCACTTCCCAAAATTCACATATATTCCAAGAAAAATCTCTGTCAGTTTTTATCCCGTTTGGACTCAGTTTGATATGGATTTTCTGTGAAACAAAAAACATGCAACAAACAGGAACTGGCACTGGGCACTAGATCGATATGTTAGTCCCAAAAATAGTATAAAAAGTTGCCAAAAGTATATGAAAGTTGTAGAATATTGGCATGGAACAATCAAAAAATATAGATATGACGGAGATGTATCAACATCCCCAATCTTAATTCCTGCTCTTCCTCGAGTAGGTAAATGATAAGAAAGACAATTTTTGATGTGGAATGCTACCTAGCATAATCTTGATCACATATCTAATCATGGCATGAATATTAAGACACGAGTGATTCAAAGCAATAGTCTATCATTTGACATAAAAACAATAATACTTCAAGCCTACTAATAAAGCAATCATGTCTTTTCAAAATAACAAGGCCGAAGAAAGTTATCCCTACAAAATCATATAGTCTGGCTATGGTCCTTCTTCACCACACAAAATATTCACATCATGCACAACCCCGATGACAGGCCGAGCAATTGGTTCATACTTTTTAACGCGCTTCAGATTTTTCAACCCTCACGCAATACATGAGCATGAGCCATGGACATAGCACTATAGGTGGAATAGAATATGATGGTGGAGGTTGTGTGGAGAAGAAAAAAAAGGGAGAAAGTCTCACATCGACGCGGCTAATCAACGGGCTATTGAGATGACCATCAATTGATGTCAATGTGAGGAGTAGGGATTGCCATGCAACGGATGCACTAGATCTATAAGTGTATGAAAGCTCAGACTGAAAACTGAGTGGGTGTGCATCCAACTTGCTTGCTCATTAAGACCTCGGGCATTTGAGGAAGCCCATCATCGGAATATACAAACCAAGTTCTATAATGAAAATTCCCACTAGTATATGAAAGTGATAACTCAAGAGACTCTCTATATGAAGAACATGGTGCTACTTTGAAGCACAAGTGTGGTAAAAGGATAGTAACATTGCCCCTTCTCTCTTTTTCTCTCATTTTTTTTCTTTTTTTCTTTTTTTGGGCCTTATCCTTTTTTTGGCCTTTCTCTTTTTTTCGTCCGGAGTCTCATCCCGACTTGTGGTGGAATCATAGTCTCCATCATCCTTTCCTCACCGGGCAATGCTCTAATAATGATGATCATCACACTTTTATTTACTTACAACTCAATATTACAACTCGATACTAGAACAAAGATAGGACTCTATATGAATGCCTTCGGCGGTGTATCGGGATGTGCAACGATCTTGCATAGCAATGACATCAAAAAATGGACAAGCCATGAAAACATCATGCTAGCTATCTTACGATCATGCAAAGCAATATGACAATGAATGCTCAAGTCATGTATATGATGATGATGGAAGTTGCATGGCAATATATCTTGGAATGGCTATGGAAATGCCATGATAGGTAGGTATGGTGGCTATTTTTAGGAGGGTATATGGTGGGTTTAAGGTACCGGCGAAAGTTGCGCGATACTAGAGAGGCTAGCAATGATGGAAGGGTGAGAGTGCGTATAATCCATGGACTCAACATTAGTCATAAAGAACTCACATACTTATTGCAAACGTTTATTAGCCCTCGAAGCAAAGTACTACTACACATGCCCCTAGGGGGATAGATTGGTAGGAAAATACCATTGCTCGTCCCCGACTGCCACTCATAAGGAAGACAATCAATAAATACCTCATGCTCCGACTTCGTTACATAACGGTTCACCATACGTGCATGCTACGGGAATCACAATCCTCAACACAAGTATTTATACTAATCCACAACTACCCACTAGCATGACTCTAATATCACCATCTTTGTATCGCAAAACTATTGCAAGGAATCAAACATATCATATTCAGTGATCTACAAGTTTATGTAGGATTTTATGACTGACCATGTGAATGACCAGTTCCGGTCATCTCTCTAAATAGATATAAGTGAAGCAAGAGAGTTTAATTCTTTCTTCAAAAGATATGCCCATGCTCTAACAAATATAAGTGAAGCAAAAGAGCATTCTACAAATGGCGGTTTTCTATGTAAAGAGAAACAGGCAATCCAAACTTCAAATGATATAAGTGAAGCACATGAAGCATTCTATAAAGGCATGCTCAAAAGATATAAGTGAAGTGCATAGGGCATTCTATAAATAAACCAAGGACTATCTCATACCAGCATGGTGCATAAAAGAGAAAATGAAAACTAAATGCAAAAGACGCTCCAAGATTGCACATATCGCATGAACGAAACGAATCCGAAAACATACCGATACTTGTTGAAGAAAGAGGGGATGCCTTCCGGGGCATCCCCAAGATTAGACGCTTGAGTCTCCTTGAATATTTACTTGGGGTGCCTTGGGCATCCCCAAGCTTGAGCTCTTGCCTCTCCTCCTTCTTCTCACATCGAGACCTTCTCGATCATCGAACACTTCATCCACAGAAAACTTCAACAGAAAACTCAGTAAGATCCGTTAGTATAATAAAGCAAATCAGTACTCTAAGTACTATTACAAACCAATTCATATTTTGTTTTGGCATTTTATCTACTGTAATATAACTTTTTCATGGCTTAATCCACTGATATAAATTGATAGTTTCATCAAAACAAGCAAACTATGCATCAAAAACAGAATCTGTCTAAAACAGAACAGTCTGTAATAATCTGAACATTCACCATACTTATGATACTTGAACAATTCTTCCAAAATTAGGAAAAATAAATTTTTTTATAGAAAGACAGTGCAAAAAGAATCAGAACCATTTGACGTTCCAGTAAAAAATGTAAAATTGCGCACTACAGCCAAAGTTTCTGTCCTGCACCGTACAAACCAACAAGCATCTAAAACATCCTAAAGGAAAACCTTGGCACATTATTTTTAAACTTAAACTTTATAAAAGCACACAACAGAAATAAATGACTCTCTAAAACTTCCGGGTTGTCTCCCTGGCAGCGCTTTCTTTAAAGCCATTAAGCTAGGCATATAGTGCTTAAGTAGTGAATCCACCCGGATCCCAAGGTATATCAAAGCAATTTTAATTAACAATGAGTTGTAATTTAGTAGTGAGCACGAAGTAACATATATCATGTAACAACGAAGGCTAACTCTCTTCCTATGCATTGGCATGTCATAAAAGAACAATTCATGCACACATAGTAAAGGCCAATGCATAGTATAACCAGTTTCTTGCAATTTTATCGTATTGGAAACATAGAGAGGTGGATATATAGTTCCTATCTCATAATAATTGCAAGTAGGAGCAGCAAGCACATGCATATTATATTCATAAAAATCATCATGTGTAATAGTAAAATGTAACCCATCAATATAATCCTTAATAAGTGCAAACTTCTCCGATATAGTGTAGTCGGGAGAATTCAAAAATATAATAGGACTATCATGCGTGGGTGCAATATCAACAATTTCATGTTTAACATAAGGAACTATAGAAAGTTCATCTCCATGGGCATAATTTATATTGGCATCTTGGCCACAAGCATAGCAAGCATCATCAAAAAGGGATATTTCAAGAGAATCAACGGGATCATAACAATAATCATAGCAATCATCCTTCGGTAAGCATGAAGGGAAATTAAACAATGTATGAGTTGAAGAGTTACTCTCATTAGAAGGTGGGCACAGGTAGCTAATCCGCTCTTCCTCCTTTTGTTCTTCGCTCTCCTCATCATCTTTTTCATCCAATGAGCTCACAGTTTCATCAATTTCTTCTTCCATTGACTCCTGTAAAATATTAGTCTCTTCTTGGACAGCGGAGGAGACCTCGATATATGGTTTAACGTAGGCATTAGAAGCATAATTCTCATAACAATATTCAAGTATGGCAATATTTTTAGACTTGTAAAGAGTAGCATCATACTTTTCACTCAAAGAAGCAATTTCATAAGCACCTTTAAAAGCAACAAATTCTTCAATTTGTTTAACATCATAGTAATTATAAACAACCTTAGCATAAGAAGATACGATTCCATTATCACTAAACTCACATTGATAGGGAATGTGTTTCTTAGGGCTTTCAGAACAACACGTAAAATCATATATTTCACATAAATTCCAAGCATAACATTGCAAACGATGAATTTGACCCAGTAAAAGTTTCCCTTTTTCAGATATACGGTGTCGCACATAACAAGCATGCTCATCTAAAGATTTGCCCTCAACTAAGCTAGTTGGGGTTTCAACACGAGCACATAAGGATCAAAGATGATCCAAGTAAAAAGCTTTCGGAGTGTGATAGATTTTGAGTGGTTCTTCAACCATTGGTTCAGTAGGTACAACTATTTTTTTTGGTATTTTGCGTTTCCTACCCATAACTAAAGATAGAAAACAACTAAGGACAGCAAATAAAAATTACTTAGTGATAAAGCAAACAAGCACACACGAGAATATTCACCCCACGCTATGGCTCCCCGGCAACGGCGCCAGAAAAAGGTCCTGATAACCCACAAGTATAGGGGATCAATTGTAGCCTCTTTCGATAAGTAATAGTGTCAAACCCAACGAGGAGCTAAAGGTAGAACAAATATTCCCTCAAGTTCTATCGACCACCGATACAACTCTACGCACGCTTGACGTTCGCTTTACCTAGAAAAAGTATGAAACTAGAAATACTTTGTAGGTGTTGTTGGATAGGTTTACAAGATAATAAAGATTACGTAAATAAAAAGCATGGGCTTTTTAGATAAAGAAGCAATAAAGTTAGTTTTAATAGAGATCTTTTTGTTATGAGAAAGTTATTTGTCCCTAGGCAATCGATAACTAGACCGGTAATCATTATTGCAATTTTATTTGAGGGAGAGGCATAAGAAAACATACTTTCTCTACTTGGATCATATGCACTTATGATTGGAACTATTATCAAGTGTCTGCAACTACGAGCGTTCATTAAGGTAAAAACCAACCATTGCATTAAAGCATCAAGTCCTCTTTATCCCATACGCAAATAACCTACTTACTCGGGTATATGCTTCCATCACTCACGCCACCCACCATAAGCAAATCAAGAACATATTGCAAACCCTACAACGGGGATCCCTCACGCTTGCGCGACACGGAGAGCACCATAGGAAAACATCAATAATGAAACATGCAACTCAAACCAATCACGATCATCAAATAGCCCATAGGACAAACAGATCTACTCAAACATCATATGATAGCCATACATCATTGGGAAATATTATATAGCATTGAGCACCATGTTTAAGTAGATATTACAGAGGGTAAGAGAGGGGTTACACTAATGCATAGAGGGGGAGAGTTGGTGACGATGGTGGTGAAGTTGTTGGTGAAGATTGCGGTGATGATGATGGCCCCCGGTGGCACTCCGGTCCCACCGAAAGCGAGGGGGAGAGAGCCCCCTCCTTCTTCTTCTTCCTTGACCTCCTCCCTAGATGGGAGAAGGGTTTCCCCTCTGGTCCTTGGTCTCCATGGCATGGGAGGGGCGAGAGCCCCTCTGAGGTTGGATCTGTCTCTCTGTCTCTCTCTGTTTCTGTGTTCTCAGATTCTACCCTTTCACCGTTTCTTATATTCCCGGAGATCCGTAACTCCAATTGGGCTGAAATTTAAACATGATCTCTATCCGGATATTAGCTTTCTTGCAGCGAAAGAAGGGCATTAACCGCCTTACGGGGTGGCCACGAGGGCCCAGGGCACGCCTGTCCCCCTGGGGCGCGCCCCCCTGCCTCGTGGGCCCCTTGAGCATCGTCTCGTGTTGATTTCACTTCCCAAAATTCACATATATTCGAAGAAAAATCACCGTCAGTTTTTATCCCATTCGGACTCCGTTTGATATGGATTTTCTGCAAAACAAAAAACATGCAACAAACAGGAACTGGCACTGGGCACTAGATCAATATGTTAGTCCCAAAAATAGTATGAAAGGTTGCCAAAAGTATATGAAAGTTGTAGAATATTGGCATGGAACAATCAAAAATTATAGATACGACGGAGACGTATTAGGCACCATGCTGGAGATAGAACTGCAGACAAGGTATTGCAATCCGGTTTTTATTGGCCTACTCTCGTCAAGGATGCCCGTAAGTTTGTCTTGTCTTGTGATGAATGTCAAATAATTGGTAATATTAGTAGACGTCAAGAAATGCCTATGAATTATTCACTTGTTATTGAACCATTTGATGTTTGGGGCTTTGATTATATGGGACCTTTTCTTTCCTCTAATGGGTATACACATATTTTAGTTGCTGTTGATTACATTACTAAGTGGGTAGAAGCTATTCCAACTAGTAGTGCTGATCATAACACCTCTATTAAGATGCCTAAAGAAGTTATTTTTCCGAGGTTTGGAGTCCCTAGATATTTAATGACTGATGGCGGTTCACATTTTATTCATGGTGCCTTTCGTAAAATGCTTGCTAAGTATGATGTTAATCATAGAATTGCATCTCCATATCATCCACAGTCTAGTGGTCAAGTAGAATTGAGTAATAGAGAGCTCAAATTAATTTTGCAAAAGACTGTTAATAGATCTAGAAAGAATTGGTCCAAGAAACTTGATGATGCATTATGGGCTTATAGAACTGCATATAAAAATCCTATGGGTATGTCTCCATATAAAATGGTTTATGGAAAAGCTTGTCACTTACCTCTTGAACTAGAACATAAGGCATATTGGGCTATTAAAGAGCTCAACTATGACTTCAAACTTGCCGGTGAGAAGAGGTTATTTGACATTAGCTCACTTGATGAATGGAGAACATAGGCCTATGAGAATGCCAAACTATTTAAAGAAAAAGTTAAAAGATGGCATGACAAAAGGATACAAAAGCATGAGTTTAATGTAGGTGATTATGTGTGGCTATACAACTCTCGTTTAAGATTTTTTTGCAGGCAAACTTCTCTCTAAATGGGAAGGTTCTTACGTTATCGAGGAGGTCTATCATTCCGGTGCCAAAAAAATCAACAACTTCGAAGGCACAACTCCGAGGGTGGTAAACGGTCAAAGAATCAAACATTATATCTCAGGTAATCCCATAAATCTTGAAACTAATGTTATTGAAACCGTAACCCCGGAGGAATACATAAGGAACACTTTCCGAAACGTTTCAGACTCTGAAAGGGAATAGGTACGTGGTACGGTAAGTAAACCGACTCCAAAACAGTTCTAATGGCAATATTTCTCCGTTTTGGAATATATAAAAAATAGGAAAATAAGAAGCAGACCGGAAAGGACACGGGGCTTCCACGAGGGTGGAGGGTGCGCCCTACCCCCCTGGGCGCGCCCCCTGCCTTGTGGGCACCTCGTGCGCTTTCCAGACTCTGTTTTCTTGCGTGATACTTCTTTTGATCGGTAAAAATTCATTATATAACCTCCCAAAGGTTTTGACCACCGTATCACGCAAATATCTCCTGTCTTTGTTTCGAGCTGTTTTCCTGACAGATCTAGGTCGTCATGCCGTCTTCAAGTGCCCCCAAGGATAAGTTCTTTGAGAAGGTCATCAACCCCCACCTCACGGAGGTGCTGCAACACCCTCAAACCATTGAGATGCGTGAGGGGTTGTTGCACATCCGCGATGTTGAGGGACCAAGGAGGACCGGAAGTATGGAGGCAAGGCTCGAGGCATTGGAGCAACAAGTTTTCAAGTGTCAGGAGATGGTGGAGCGTGGACTCGACTCCAATCACATTATGATCACGGAGTTCACCAACAACCACAAGCTGGACGTCAAGGACATTGGGGAGGCCATCTTCAAGCTTCATGAGAAAATCAAGCACCTCCAAGCCCATATCTATGACCTGCAAAATCAAAAGTGTGAGTATGAATATAGATTCAAGAGGATGAGTTTGGCTACAGATTTGAGGATTCAGGAGACTCGATCATCCTTCTATGATGGTGAGCCTATGCCTTGGAAGAGGGATGACAAGCCTACATCATCAAGAACTCCACCTTATTCACCAACAAAGAAGAACTGAGTATCTGGTATGGGCACACCCCTTGGCAACTACCAAGCTTGGGGGGAGTGCCCCGGTATCGTATCACCATCACTTTTATCTCTACAGTGTTTCTTAGTTCGATCCTTTCGACAATATCTTGATCTAGTAGAATAAAGTTTTAGTATGATCTAGTTGTGAGTTTTGCTTTATGATCCTTCTATGAATCAAGTTCGTGAACTATATATAATAAATATTAGTGTTGAGTCAAGGGCTTGATTATTTTGCTATGATCTTGAGGGAATAAAATAAAAGAGAAGAAATAAAAAGAAATAAAGAGATCATATGGATCTTATGGAGAGTAATGAGCTCACATATAAAGAGTATGATGAATAAAAGTTGTTGAGAGTTGACAAACATAGTTTTGGTCATTGTTGCAATTAATAGGAAGTAATAAAGAAAGAGAGGTTCACATATAAATATACTATCTTGGACATCTTTTATGATTGTGAGAACTCATTAAAGTATGACATGCTAAGAGTTGACGTTGGACAAGGAAGACAACGTAATGGGTTATGTTTTCTTACATCTGAGATAAATTATATTGTCATGGATCATCCAACATGTTGAGCTTGCCTTTCCCTCTCATCCTAGCCAATTTCTTTGTGCCAAGTAGAGATACTACTTGTGCTTCCAAATATCCCTAAACCCAGTTTTGCCATAAGAGTCCACCATATCTACCTATGGATTGAGTAAGATCCTTCAAGTAAGTTGTCATCGGTGCAAGCAATAAAAATTGCTCTCTAAATATGTATGACTTATTAGTGTGGAGAAAATAAGCTTTATACGATCTGGTGATATGGAAGAAATAAAAGCAATGGACTGCATAATAAAGGTCCATATCACAAGTGGCAATATAAAGTGACGTTCTTTTGCATTAAGATTTTGTGCATCCAAACATAAAAGCGCATGACAACCTCTGCTTCCCTCTGCGAAGGGCCTATCTTTTACTTTTATCTTCTACCTTATATAAGAGTCATGGTGATCTTCACCTTTCCTTTTTACATTTTATCCTTTGGCAAGCACAATGTGTTGGAAAGATCCAGATACATATAGCTAATTGGATGTGAGTCTGCATGAGATATTATTGTTGACATTACCCTTGAGGTAAAACGTTGGGAGGCAAAACTAAAAGCCCCTATCTTTCTCTGTGTCCGATTAAAACTCCATACCCATAAATATTGCATGAGTGTTAGCAATTGTGAAAGACGAAATGATAGTTGAGTATGTGGACTTGCTGAAAAGCTTTTATATTGACTCTTTCCTATGTTATGATAAATTGCAATTGCCTCAGTGACTGAGATTAGACTTTGTTAGTTTTCATTGAAGTTTATGATTCATACTTGAAATTGTGATTGAATTGTTACTTTAGCATAAGAGATCATATGACAATATATATATATATATATTGTTGTTCTAGGAATGATCATGATGCACTCATGTCCGTATTTATTTTTATCGACACCTCTATCTCTAAACATGTGGACATAATTTTTGATTTCTGCTTTCGCTTGAGGACAAGCGAGGTCTAAGCTTGGGGGAGTTGATACGTCCATTTTGCATCATGCTTTTATATCGATATTGATTGCATTATGGGCTGTTATTACACATTATGTCACAATACTTATGCCTATTCTCTCTTATTTTATAAGGTTTACATGAAGAGGGAGAATGCCGGCAGCTGGGATTCTAGGCTGGAAAAGGAGCAAATATTAGAGACCTATTCTGCACAGCTCCAAAAGTCCTGAAACTTCACGGAACTTATTTCCAAAATATATAAAAAATATTGAGCGAAGAAAGTTCCAGAGGGGGGCCACACCCTGGCCACGAGGGTGGGGGCGTGCCCTACCCACTGGGCGCGCCCCCTGCCTCGTGGACTCCCTGGTGGCCCTGCGATGCCCATCTTCTGCTATATGAGGTATTTCGTCCGAGAACAAATAATAAGCAAACTTACGGGACGAAACTCCGCCTCCACGAGGCGGAACCTTGGCGGAACCAATCTAGGGCTCCAGCGGAGCTGTTCTGCCGGGGAAACTTCCCTCCAGGAGGGGGAAATCATCATCACCAACGATCCTCTCATCGGGAGGGGGTCAATCTCCATCAACATCTTCACCAGCACCATCTCATCTCAAACCCTAGTTCATCTCTTGTATCCATTCTTTGTATCCAAACCTCAGATTGGTACTGTAGGTTGCTAGTAGTGTTGATTACTCCTTGTAGTTGATGCTAGTTGGTTTACTTGGTGGAAGATCATATGTTCTGATACATTATGCATATTAATACCCCTCTGATTATGAATATGAATATGCTTTGTGAGTATTTACATTTGTTCCTGAGGACATGGGAGAAGTCTTGCTATTAGTAGTCATGTGAATTTGGTATTCGTTCGATATTTTGATGAGATGTATGTTGTCATCCCTCTAGTGGTGTCATGTGAACGTCGACTACATGACACTTCACCATTGTTTGGGCCTAGATGGAGGCATTGGGAAGTAATAAGTAGATGATGGGTTGCTAGAGTAACAGAAGCTTAAACCCTAGTTTATGCGTTGCTTCGTAAGGGGCTGATTTGTTACCGATAATTTCAGCGCTTGCAGAGAATACCTTGCTGAAAACCGCTTATCATTTCCTTCTACTTCTCGTTGGGTTTGACACTCTTACTTATCGAAAGGACTATGATAGATCCCCTATACTTGTGAGTCATCAGAGGTCATCTCCACGAGCCATGTGGATATGGAGAATAAAATCCTCGATCCATACTGCGGGGTCAGTTGTTCCGTCGTATGATTCAATGTTAACGGGTTTGAACCCTTCGGGGAATTCGTCATCCATTACTTCATCGGTGAAGCAAAGAGGGTGTGCAGCGCCTCTATATCGAGCCGCGTCGCGACGTAGCTCCGATGGAGTCCGTCTGCGGTTGTCGGGTCGGGTGTGACTAGGTTTGTCATGTCCGAGTAGGTAGCCATCATTGTCGGTGTCAAAACCGGCGGATCTCGGGTAGGGGGTCCCGAACTGTGCGTCTAGGATCGATGGTAACAGGAGACGGGGGACACAATGTTTACCCAGGTTCGGGCCCTCTCTATGGAGGTAAAACCCTGCGTCCTGCTTGATTGATATTGATGAATATGAGTGTTACAAGAGTGGTATACCACGAGATCATAATGGCTAAACCCTAGAAGTGTAGCCTATGTCGGTATGGTAATGAGTATATATGATGTCCTTTCCAGACTACCCCTTCGGTTTATATAGACACCGGGGGAGATCTAGGGTTTACATGGAGTCGGTTACATAAGAAGGAATCTTCGATCACTAAGCTTGCCTTCCACGCTAAGTAGAGTCCAATCCGGACACGATGCAGTCTTCAGCCTTCATGTCTTCACAGCCCATCACTCCGGCCCAATGGATAATAGGCCGGACGACTGAGGACCCCTTAGTCCAGGACTCCCTCAGTAGCCCCTGAACCTGGCTTCAATGACGAGGAGTCCGGCGCGCAGATTTGTCTTCGGCATTGCAAGGCGAGTTCCCTCCTTCCGAACTCCAGAATAGTCTTCAGACGAAGTAAGTATCTCCGGATCTGCATATAATGGCAGAAAATATAACACCCCACGAGCCCAACTTGTTGTTTACTGTTCATGACATCGTATCATGCCTGCCCGGTTGCTATTTCCAACTGTCAGCTAGCGAGCCGCCTCACATCTCGGGGTGCAATTTTTCTGGCACGTCTCATCAGGGCAGAGATCGTGTCCCTGTATTAACGGGATTTTCATTAATGCATGCGTGGGTAAACCAACCGTCTCTTGGGTACAACTCCTTGGTGATAGGTAAGTTTAGAGACCCTAGGGGAGACGCCCAATATTCGGGGCCTTTATATTGGGAGCAAGTCTCGTTTTCTTTCCTTGCGCTTGCTCCTTCCTCAACCCCGGCCACCCCAAGTTCCAACCCTCGGGTTCCAATCGCCACCAGCCCTAGTCATGTTCGGATCCAACCATCAGGGCCGGTGGGTGGCTTCTTCTGTCATGGAGGAGGATATTGCGAAGCTCCGCGCAGCGAGGTATCTGACCTCGGAAATCTTTCATCGGCTTCCAGCACAAGGGCAAGTCATACCGACCCCCAGATTTGGTGAGAGGGTAGTGTTTGTATCGCATTTTCTTCACGGGCTAGGGTTCACGCTTAACCCCTCCGTTCGAGGGCTCATGTTCTACTATGGGCTAGATTTTAGCGATCTGGCCCCGGACTCTATTCTCCTCATCTCGACATTTATCGTCACATGTGAGGCCTTACTCCGGACTCCTCCGCACTTTGGTTTGTGGCTCAAGACCTTTGATGTGAGGCCACAGGTGGCAGAAGAGGAGCAGGCAGAGTGCGACAACGTCATAATAGGAAAGCCGGTCGGCGCTGTTTGGCCCGAAGGATCTTTCGCCACATCTTCCGACCCATGGCAGCAGGGGTGGTTTTATATCAACGAGCCACGGGGCCCCAAGTGGGCGGCAACACCTGCGTTCCGACTCGGCCCTCCAATTCAGCTCGCTTCGTGGGTCAATAAGGGATTGGACTGGGGATCCGTCAATGAAGTGCAGACTCTACAAAGTCGCATCCGAAGCCTTACCGAGAAGGGCATCGGTCTTGCGAACGTCGTTCAAATAATGCTAGTCCGCCGGATCCTGCCATGTTAGCGGCGGCCTCTTCGCATGTGGGAGTTTAACCCAGAAGGGCGGCGGACTCTACAACACTTCTTCGGCACTACGCATGAAGGAATGTGGAAATTATATTTCAGGGAATGAGAGCAATGGCCAGACACCACCAAAGACATTGGCCTTGACTGCAATCATCCGGGCACTTCGGTAAGTACTCGATATCCGAGCACCTTCCATTCAGGCATCTCTTAATCAAGATACTGAGCAATTCGTCCCTGTGGATAAAGAAAGCGATGCTAATCTGGTGTCCGGCGCCTCTTCCCGAAGGCCCTGCGACCGACCTGCTGACGAGAATGCTGATTCCAACACCGTACCAGGTGGCTGCATTCGGGGAAACCGAAGTCCTTTTGCCAAAGGGAAAGAGTGCAGAGGGGGCCCTCCAGGATAAGAAGAGGGCCGCCTCCGAAGATCAGGAGGGGAAACCTTCTAAGAGAGGAAAAACAACATCGTCGAGTGGCTTGGGCCGGGCGAGCGAGGCTGCCGTAGAGTTTGATGACGAGGACGAGCCTCGAGGCAGACCGTAAGCGAGGCTGGGGTACTTTTAAGAGCACCTCATTCTTTTCCTATTAGCGAAATAATCATCCGATATATGTTCATCCACGCAGGTTAACGCCTGATGCTTCTCAATCGTCCTCCTCCTCAGGAGATCTTCTTCCGGAGATGACGGAGAGTGACACGCCTCCTCCGGCCACATCGCCCAACAGGGGAGATGATACCGAGGTATCGTCCCGACGGGCTTCTCCTGAACACCAAGTAGTACAGGAAGCGAAGGAGGTGTTACCCGAAGGCGGTGCCTTTGTCACTCGGGGTTCCGGGATCTAGACTGGAGTCTCCGAACCATACGGTTTATAGCCGGAAATGACTCTGGAGACAAGTACGCGGGTTCCTTCCCAGGAATGTCATACTCCGGCGGTGGTTTCCGAAGACCCAGGAGCGCCGGACACGCTGACGGGCTTGCTATGACGGGCATCCATTTCATAAGAGCACCATACCTTGATGGCTATGGTGGTCAAAAGGGTTCTATCCGCGAAGAGTGGATTGAACGAGGCCTTTACGAGCCTTCTGAGAGGTTTAGAGGTTTGTGATGTAGTGTTGTCAATTGAATTTTATTGACAGAATGCACCTGTTGTATATGCAGTAGCCCCTGAGACTCGGATTGTCTTCCGAAGGAAGTGATCGAGATCAAAGAGATATGCTCAGGTATTAACCTTGGTTTAATTTGAAATATAGGCTGCTGCCCCTCCTGTGGCTGCCCCGAATAAGGAAGTGGCCAAACTACAGCAAAAGCTGGATATTGCGGAGGTTGACATTGCATTGATCAACAGGTGTCTTAACGACTCACAAGGTATGTGTTTTGAGCATTCTTTACACCAGTGTGCTTGATGCGGGAAAGTGTTGTATATTAAATGTGCATATAATGCAGATGGTGCTGCCGCCGTGGAGGCTCTTTGAGCGGAGCTAGTCCGGGCCAAGGAGCGGGTCCAGCTTAGTGATGCTGCTGCTAAAGAGGCATCGATTGAACTGAAGGCCGAACAAGTTGCGCGATGCCAGGGCGAGGAGAAGGTATCCATGATGACACTCATTTTGGAGAATGCTACTGGCCGTTGCGAATTCCTTGAGAAGGAGAATGAAGCCTTAATGGATGAAATGGACCAGGCCCGACAGGAGGCAAGAGAAGCACGATCAGAGTCCAGAGCCCTCCGTGAGGAGGTTCGGCAGGCGAAAGAGATAGTGGCTGGAAAGCCTTTTCTGCTGCAGACTAAGTTCGGCGATCCGGACTATGCTCACCTGAACCAAGTGTGGAGTTCTCCAGACGAGTGTTTGGACTTGCCGAAGAGTTCTTCTGATGCAGCGCGGTATTACCAAGCGCAAGCTGGATATGCAACAAAGAAGCTTTTTTGGTCACAGTTCGGTGTGCCTAAGCACCCGCTGCTGCTTAATGAACAGGTGTCCCAATGGGCCGAACTTCATAGGGTATCTGGCGCTGCCATGAAGGATGTTATAATCCAGCTGTGGCCAACTGAGCCTTTGCCGAATAGCTATTTCGGTTTGGTGCAGAAGCTCGTCGACGTGGTGCCGCGAATCGATGCTGCGAAGCGAGCAGCGTGCATTGAAGGTGCACGGATGGCCCTTGCCCGAGTCAAGACGTTCTGGGGAAAGATGAAGGCCTTCGACGTCGTCATGAAGGGTCCGCCTGGAGGCAGGGACCGTCCGGAACTGGAGAGCTATTTTGAAGATGTCCTAGAGGCCACCCGCTTGATAGAGGGTCAATTCTCAAAAAACATAATATTCGAGTGAGGTGTATGATGATTGTAAAAGACAACTTTATGGTTAATTTATTTATGTTTTGCTCGAAAGCTTAAATTCCTCCTTTGCGGTTGTCTTAATATAATCTGAAAGTTTTCCATTCGTCGGCTTCAGCCCCCTCGTAGGAAGTACGAGGGTGTTCGACAAAGCATTTAATCACTCTTTATCCAACGTCTTGGTCCATGAAGGAGGTGATAATGCGGCAAACTAGGCAATCGTACTATAAGGCGTTAACACTTTCACTTAACCATAAGATTTTTATGGTGGGGCTACGACATATCCCCTGGTGTGTATGCGGCGTGTGGTGCCTTGCATATCTGATCTGAAAAAGATCCTTCGTGTTACACGGAGAATCGCTAAGGATTCCAATAAGTCGTCAAGTGGTTGACCAACTTTCGCCGCATCATGACAGTCAGTTTTCGGCTTTCTCTACTGAGGTGCTCATCCGGTCTAGGCCAGGGTACAATTGCAGTAGTTCTCCCTTTACTACCCTAGCCGATAGGGCGGAACGTAGGGTAGCAAACAAAGGAGCCGGGCAACCCAACTATTGACCCAAGACAATGAATCGGAGCTGATGCATATAAGGCCAAACTTGCGACGCCGAAGTACGCTATAGAGCTGTTTGGACTTTTACTGGCAGCTCATTCGTTCCCATGTCGAGCCCCTGGTAGGGTATGCCGAGGTGTATCTGCAGAGCAGCCGTTAAGGCCGTACTTATTGTTGAAGGAGTATGAAAGATCAGTTCGGATGAGACTTAATGAGAACGGAGCGTTGTGCCAATGATAAATTTATGTATATATTATAACAAATAAAAAAGAAGGACAGTGAACTCGGCTATTTGACATGCTCGGGGTCAGGATCAGAGGAAAAAAGGGGATATTATAGGCTCCGAATAAAGAGTATGGTCCACAAAATGTTATTTTGGACCTCCTGTTGCACGTCTGCATCGCCCGTCCTTGGGGAGGGGAATCCTTAAAGGAAGTACACTACAAAAAAAGACACATCCGTGACATTTAGGGCCAAACGAAATTTTTTTCTGTCATACATATGACACTTCTATGACGATAATTGTGACAAAACTCGGTATCATCATAGATGTGGTGGGCTCCTACTTCTATGACAAAAAATCATGATAGAAAATGGGCTTTTCGTCCTGGGTGGGCCGGAGACGCAGCTGCATGACATTCTTTCGGCCGTCCATGATGGAAAAAACCGTGGTAGAAGCAAGGGCGAGGAAAATTTTGGGAAGTTCCCGGTTACTATGGGAGGTCGGGGGCCGAGCGATGCGCGTTTCTCTCATACACGTACGCGCATGTGTGCGAGGCGTTGGCTCTAACTGAACCCGAGCGAGGCGTTGGGCTCTAACTGAACCCGAGTGATTGCACTACAGGCTACGTGTTACTGAACCCGAGCGATCGACCGATGGCTGTTAACTGAACCTGATCGATTAATTCCTTTGCTACTGCTGCTAACTGAAGCCGATCGATGCTTCCTCTGGGATGAACAGTGAGCGTTGCAGGGGGGTTGGATGAACAGTGGGCGGTGGCGTTGCCTTTGGATGAACATGACCCCGTGGTGTGGTGGAGGGCTGGATGAACAGTAGACGGTGGAGGGGTGACCATGGAGGGGTGGTTGAACAGGACCCCGTGGTGTGGAGGGCTGGATGAACAATAGACAGTGGAGGGGTGCCCGTGGAGGGCTGGTTGAACAGTAGCCGGTGGAGTAGCACGCGGTGGAGGCTGGATGAACAGGAGCCCGTGGAGGCTGGAGGAGGTCGACGGTGGAGATGAACAATATCCCGTGGAGTCCCGTTTTGCGGTACGCCACACCCCTCCCGATGAACATGACCCCCGTTTCGACCGTGGCGCTCCAACACAAGTCCGTTTCGTCCATTTTGCGGTACGCCACATCCCTCCCGATCAACAGCACCCCCGTTTCGACCATAGGAGGTCCGTTTCCTCCGTTTTGCGGTATGCCACACCCCTCCCGATCAACAGGACCCCCATTTCGACCATAGGAGGTCCGTTTCATCCGTTATGCGGTACGCCAGACCCCTCCCGATTAATAGGACCCTGTTCCGAATGTAGGAGGTCCGTTTCCTCCGTTGTGCGGTATGCCATGCCTCGTTTCCATCGCCTGTTCCGTCCAAGCCCTCCCGATGAACACGACCATGCATTCCGTTCCGACCCAGTCGGTTGGCTCCCACGTGTTCCGTTGCCTCCCAATGAACACGACGCATTCCGTTGCCTCCCCATGAACATGATGCATTCCGTTGCCTCCCCATGAACACGACGACGACGCTGTTTCTCCGCTCCGACCCAGCCATGTACACGAGACCCCGCCCATATGTACACATACGTGACCATATTTTCTTTCTTGCACCCTGGCCGCTGTACGTACGTCTACATGCTACGTGCGCGCCTCTACTACGACACGTACGTGCCCCTACAATGAAATGTGCGCGCCTCTACATCCACTAGTATATATGTACGTACACATTCGCGACCAGAATGACAATGCTACGTACGCTTCGACCAGGTGGATTCCGACTGTCAGGAACTTCCTTGCGTGCGAAGATGTAGCTGGTGGGTCCCAACAGTTAGGGGGCGAATCATTTTTTTTACCCGGACGCACTTCCTTGCGTGCGAAGATGTAGCTGGTGGGTCCCAGCAGTCAGGGGGGCGAATCGTTTTTTTGCCCGGACGCACTTCCTTGCGTGCGAAGATGTAGCTGGTGGGTCCCAGCAGTCAGGGGGAAATGTTTTTTTCGTGAAATACAGTGGCCCGTCTGGTGGGTCCCAGCTGTCAGGTGGAGGAATCATTATTTTCCGTGTAATAAGGAGGCACTTCCTTGCTGCGGCCATGGACCCAGCTGTCAGCCTCTCCACGTATAGTCCATGTCTGATGGAAGTCGTTCCTTGACCACGTTGACCACACCGCGGCTAGAGCACCAGGGCGGTGGACGATGGTGAGGCCTAGGAAGGGGACGATGCGGAGCCGGGGAAGACGCGGCAGTGGAAGCCCGCGCAGAGAGGAGTACGAGGGTTCACTGGTTCGGCTGCGGTGTGAGGCTGCCGTCATCACACGGCCTGGCCAGCGGTGGGAATAGTAGGGGGTGGTGAGGCCTCCGCGGCAACACATCCGGCCACGGGAGGCAGGAGCATGCGGCACGACTGGCGCTGCTTTGGGCGGCTGGAGGAAGAAGACCAGAGGTTGAAGAAGCACTACGGCCGTTGGATGGACATCGTACGGTCACTGGAGCTAGAATCATTTATATTGACTAAGTTGACAAAGCCCTCCGTCCCCGTCAACTTAGTAGGCCCACAAGTCAGCCTCCCACCAAGGTGGGTCCCAGCTAGCAGGGGGGTATTCATATTTTTTGTGCGTAATAAGGAGGAACTTCCAGTGGGTCTGAGCTGACAGCAGGGGGAACGATTTTTTTTCGCGAAATACGGTGCCCCGTAGGGTGGGTCCCAGTAGTTAGGGGCAAACATTTTTTTCGCAAAATACTGGTGGGCGTCCGGTGGGTCCCTGCTGTCAGGTGGAGGAATAATTATTTTCCGTGTAATAAGGAGGCACTTCCTTGCGGCTGCCGTGGACCCAGCTGTCAGCCTCTCCATGTACAGTATTCTTCCGATGGAATTCGGTCATTGACCACATTGACCACGCCGCGCTGAGAGCACCACGGTGGTGGACGATGGCGAGGCCTAGGAAGGGGACGACGCAGAGCCGGGGAAGACGCGGCAGTGGATGCCCACGCGGAGAGGAGTACGAGGGTTCACTGGTTCGGCTGCGCTGTCGCCGCAGAATAACAGGGGGTGTGGGTGAGTGGAGTGGAGGGATGGCCTGGCCAGTGGTGGGAGTAGTATGGGGGCGGTGAGGCCTCCGCGGTAGCATAGCCGGCCACGGGAGGCAGGAGCAGGCGGCACGACCGGCGCTGCTTTCGGTGGCTGGGGCAAGAAGACCAGCGGTTGAAGAAGCACTACGGCCGTTGGATGGACATCATACGGCCAGTCGAGCTAGAATCATGCATATTGACTAAGTTGACAAAGCCCTTCGTCCCCGTCAACTTAGTAGGCCCACTATATTGGGTCCCAACTAGCAGGGGGAGTATTCATTTTTTTGTGCGTAACAAGGAGGCACTTCCTTGCGTGCGAAGATATAGCTGGTGGGTCCGAGCTGTCAGTGGCGGTAACATTTTTTTCACGAAATACAGAGGCCCTTTCGGTGGGTCCCAGATGTTAGGTGGAGGAATCATTATTTTGCGCGTAATAAGGAGGCATTTCCTTGCGTGCGGCCGTGGACCTAGCTGTCAGCCTCTCCACGTACAGTCCACTTCAGATGCATGTCGGTTGTTGACCACGTTGACCACGCCACGCCAAGAGCACCAGGGCGGTGGACGACGGTGAGGCCTAGGAAGGGAACGACACGGAGGCAGGGAAGACTCGGTAGTTGTTTTTGTTTCCCACGTGGAGGGGAGTATGATTGTACGAGGGTTTACTGGTTCGTCTGCCATCACCGGAGAATAACAACAGGTGTGGGTGAGTAGAGGGATGGCTAGGCTAGCGATGGGAGTACGATGGGGCGGTGAGGCCCGCGCGGCAGCACAACCGGCCGCGGGGAGGAGGGAGAAGGTAGTCCCGCCGGCGCTTGTTTGAGCAGCTGGAGCAGGAAGAGCAGAGATTGAAGAAGCACGACGGCCGTTGGATGGACATCCAACAATATACATGCCATCTGTGGAAAGCCTCAACTCTGTGGAAAACAGCATACATCCCAACTGCCATTATTTCAAATAATTTACAGCCCATTTGCTAATTCTTACAGGTTTTTTTGGAGCCCATATTCTTTTTGTTAGCATTACAGCCCATATTGTGGCCACGGTTAAACAATTATACGAAATTATGCATATGTCGGTGCGGTCTGAACTGTTTTTAATCCCAAAATTTTGAGTCACATTCAGACTGATTTTAAAAATAAATGTATGTCAATATAAAATCCAATAGATTGTCCACGCATAAAAATCAATGCAATTTAAAATCTCGAAATGAAAAAAAGATATTTGAAACTAATTGCCGGTTGATGTGTTTTAAAAATATACAACCCATTTCTCATTACTGATAGGCCATTTTCTCGGCCAGCCGAATGAAGCTCTCCTCGTCTTGAAAGATTTGCAGCCCAACAGGCCTGATAAAGCGACTTACTTGACAAATCACAAAAAACTAGGCTACCATTTTCAGAAAGAAAAAAACTACTGGGCTGGTCTGTGGTAAACATAAAAGAAAAGGCTGTCTAGACAGGCCAGAGTGTCCCGCACAGCCCAGTTGACACCCTGCTTCCGTCTCAAAAACAAATTAGATAAATGCCACTCCAATTATGGCAATTCATAAAAATGCCACTGCAATTTCCAAACTTTGAAAAATGCCACTGCAATTTTTGCAAACTTTGAAAAACACCACTGCAGTTTGCAAACTTTGAAAAACGCCATTCCAGACTTCAAAAAATGCTACTAGAAATGGCATTTTTCAAAGTTTGGAAATTGCAGTGGCATTTCTCGGATACACCAGATTTGGAGTGGCATTTATCAAATTAACCCAAAACAAAAATAGTTGGGCGAGCTGCTGGGTCCCTGGTGTCAGCCGCTCGTTGTGCAATTCTCTCGTTTATTGACTACGTTGACAATGGCATGGGACCTAGATGTCAGAAATCCACTAGGAGGAGCCATTTTTTATTGGCTTGAAATAAGGAGGCACCTGCTTGTGTACTGCCATGACCTTGGCGGGTCCCTGCTGTCATCCTCTCCATGTACAATCATCTCCTAATTGTGTACGCGTCAACTTGCTAGGCCCACAAGTCAGCCTCTAAACCCGTGGAGGACAAATACAACCCATTTAAAAAAATAACAGCCCATTCCATACGTTCAAACAGAAAGTTCAACATTCAGAGCAAAGTAACAGGCCTGATCCACATATAGAGTACTGAACTTCCACGTTCACAACCATCATAGCCAAGTTAACTATCTACTCCCACTAATACTCTAGTAGCGTACAAGTACTAACTTACTCTTAGCTAACTAGACAATGCTGGTCGTCATCTGCGGTGCACGCTAAACGCCTGCACCGGTGTCCTCCGCCTCGCCTCAGACTTGCCAGAGGTGCGATAGGGCGCATTGCTCACACGCGTTGGCCCTTTCCATGTCGGCGTGGTCCACCGAAGCTTCGGCTTCTAGGCGGGAAACCCACTTGACGAGCCGGTAGTAAAAGCCGGCGCCGCGAACGCGTGCGTGCCCGATAGCCTCCAGGGCTATTTCCCGGGCGCCAGACTCCATGTAGTCGGGCTAGTTGCGGGCGCTCTGCTTGCGACTCAGAGCGTCGGTGCGCTGCTGCTCCATGTCCCGTCGGCGGTGCAAATCGGCGATACGCTGCTCCTCCGCCAGGCGGTCGGGCTCCAAGAACTCCTGCTCCTTTGCCATGCGGTCGCGCTCCAACAACTCCTCGATCTCCGCATTGCCATCTAAAGACAGATAGAATGCCTCCTCCCTCCGTCTGCCTTCTGGTGAAAACCCGAACACTAGTTCCGGTGGTGACCGCCTCCGGCGTCGCCTACCGCGGACGGGCGGGGGCATGGCGAACGTGGCGAGTGACGTCGGGCCGGTGGGGGCTTATGAGGATATGGCGAGTTGGGTTACGGTGGCACCAGAGAAGGCCGGGAAACAGTACTTATAGGCGGAGGGTAGCGCGACGGTCATCGGAATTCAATGCATAATGACTTAGCGCGCTAGCTTGCCGTGGAAAACTAGAGAAACTGAAATTATGACTGTGCCGTCCCGTCCCGTCTAGGTCGCACGCTGGCATGGCGGTCAAACGAGTGCACTCGAATCATCTCCCTGCTTGTCAATAATGATTCCACGGATTTAAAAAGCCCGCAACAATTAAAGCGTATCGTTTTCCGTATCAGTTAGCTACCTTAATTACGGCCGGCTGCATGCAGGCGCTCAGAATCGCTCGCAGGCAGTACGCAAAGCAGCATGCAATGAGTCGCAGCCGAGGGCATGCATGCAGCCACTTAAATAGCTGGAATTAATTAGGCTTAAACTTCGGATCTTGCGTCGCAACTAAAACTAACTAGTACGATTCCCATACATAAGATCAACATGTTAATGCATCTCAATGATTCACAGATCATATACAAATATGTAGCTCCAAAAGAAAAGATCTAGAAAAAACATATGTTCTTCCTACTAACATGGATGCTTCTCTTGGCCAACATTCAGTACAGACTGAAAGACAAATTTGTTTGTGAAGTCTGCAATTCCTCTTGCAAACGTAAGTGGTTTCACCAACAGCTGGAACCATGAGAATGAACCACACATGATGGAGGAACATCCACTGCAATATGATTTGGTCTTCTCTCGATCACACCGTGAGACTATTTTCGGAATACAAACTTTAACTTGGGCAAAATGATGCCCATTGTATAATCAGACTAGAGCAATGAAGCACCTAGTGTTGGCCAATAAATATTACTGAGGGAGTCCTGGATTAGGGGGTCTCCGGACAGCCGGACTATATCCTTTGGCCGGACTATTGGACTATGAAGATACAAGATTGAAGACTTCGTCTCGTGTCCGGATAGGACTCTACTTGGCGTGGAAGGCAAGCCAGGCAATTCGGATATGTATATCTCCTCCTTTGTAACCGAGCTTGTGTAACCCTAGCCCTTTCCGGTGTCTATATAAACTGGAGGGTTTTAGTCCATAGGACAACATACAATCATACCATAGGCTAGCTTCTAGGGTTTAGCCTCTCCAATCTCGTGGTAGATCAACTCTTGTAATACTCATATCATCAAGAATAAATCGAGCAGGACGTAGGGTTTTACCTCCATCAAGAGGGCCCGAACCTGGGTAAAACATCATGTCCCCTGCCTCCTGTTACCATCCGCCTTAGACGCACAGTTCGGGACCCCCTACCCGAGATCCGCCAGTTTTGACACCGACATTGGTGCTTTCATTGAGAGTTCCTATGTGTCGTCGCCATTAGGCTTGATGGCTCCTACGATCATCGATAGCGATGCAGTCCAGGGTGAGACTTTTCTCCCCGGACAGATCTTCGTGTTCGACGGCTTCGCACTACGAGCCAACTCGCTTGGCCATCTGGAGCAGATCGAAAGTTATGCCCCTGGCCACCAGGCCAGGTTTGGAAGCTTAAACTACACGGCTGATATCCGCGGAGACTTGATCTTTAACGGATTCAAGCCCCTGCCTTGTGCGCCACGCGGTCACGATGAGTCCGATTTAGCTCTACCATCGGACCGTATTCAGGAGATCGCATCGGCAGCCGCTCTGACCCTCTGCGGAGGATAGACCCCGTCACGGAGGCCATACCCTCTGCGGTGATCGAGCCGAATATCGACCTTACCCTTCACGAGAGCCGTGTTGCAAAATTGCCGGATCCTTCTCCGGCCAAGGACTCCGAACCGCCTGCGCCCGTTCCTATCAAATCCGATTGGGCGCCGATCATGGAGTTCACCTCCGCAGATATTTTTCATCACTCGCCCTTCAGCGACATATTGAACTCACTAAGGTCTCTTTCCTTGTCAGAAGGATCCTGGCCGAACTACGTCCGGCAGGATTGGGATGCTGATGACGAAGAAATTCATCGCCCACCCACCACCCACTTAGTAGCCACCGTCGATGACTTAACCAACATGCTCCACTTCGACTCTGAAGACATCGACGGTATGGACGACGATGCGGCAGGCGAAGAGGAACCACTGCCCACAGCGCACTGGATGCCCATTTCATCACATGACGTATTCATGGTGGACGCACCCAACGAAAATAATGACAAGGAACGGAAGGATGCAGCGAAGGGTGGTTCCCTCGAGCAGCAGTCAAAGCGGTGGCGTAAACGCCGCTCCAAATCCCGCCTCGGCAGAAATAACGATCACATAGACCCAGCGTTAGAGCAGGGTGAACCATTGCCCGACCACGGCAACACGGAAAATCAAGCCGAACAACCCAACCCTGTCGAAGATAACAGTTCGAACGACATCACACTGGCCAGGCGCCAGGAGCAACATAATGCCCACCAAAGGCTTGTTGCCACGGCGAGGAGTCTGAAAAAATAGAAGCAAAGGCCTAAGGCTGCACAAGACACACTCAAAATCAAATGGAGTGAAGTACTCAACACAGCAGCGATGTACGGTAGTAATCGCCACACCAAGAGCTATCTGAAGCGAAAGTTGCTACCTGAATTCGACGAGGAGGCCTTACATCCTCCACAATTAAAAAATAAAACGGTTATCCGGTCGGATAGACAACCTCATAGCCAACATAAAGCGGCAATCGACGCCGCACATAAACCAGTACGCGATCCACGTAAGGGCTCGCATCAAAAGGACGGCGCAACCAGATCCATCTATGGACCATGCAGGCGCGCTCCAACATACAATGTGACACAAACAAACATCCGAATACCACGGTACACCCAAATACAGGGGTGCCGCACACCCTCTATGTTTCACCGATGAGGTGCTGGATCATGAATTTCCAGAGGGATTCAAATCCGTAAACATAGAGGCGTACGACGGAACAACAGACCCTGGGGTCTGGATTGAGGATTACATCCTCCATATCCATATGTCTCGAGGAGATGATCTCCATGCCATCAAGTACTTACCCCTCAAGCTCAAAGGGCTAGCTCGGCACTAGCTTAAAAGCCTCCCTGAAAGCTCCATCGGAAGCTGGGAAGAGCTCGAAGACGCCTTTCGAGCAAATTTTCAAGGGACATATGTCCGACCACCGGATGCAGACGATTTAAGTCATATAACTCAACAGCCCGGTGAGTCAGCCCAAAAGCTTTGGAACAGGTTCCTCACTAAAAAGAACCAAATAGTCGACTGTCCGGACGCCGATGCCTTAGCAGCTTTTAAACATAGCATCCGAGACGAATGGCTTGCCAGACACCTCGGTCAAGAAAAGCCGAGAACAATGGCAGCATTAATAAGCCTCATGACCCGTTTTTGCACGGGCGAGGACAGCTGGTTAGCTAGAGGCAGCACCAGCGACCCAAGTACATCCGAAGTCAGGGATGGAAACGGGAAATCACGACGTAGCAAGAACTAGCACCGGAATAAGGAAGACAGCCCGAAGAGCACGGCAGTAAATGCCGGATTTAGAAGCTCTCGGCCAGGCCAGCAGAAGCCGCCCTCCAAAGGCAACAGAGAAGAACTGTCCAGCCTAAACAAAATTCTGGATCAAATATGTTAGATCCATAGCACCCCAGATAAACCTACAAATCACACCCACAGAGAATGCTAGGTCTTCAAACAGTCCGGCAAGCTCAACGCCGAACACAAGGGGCAGGATACACCAAGTGAATACGAGGATGAGCCTCGCAATCAAAGCAAAGGGGAACAGAAGAAATTCCCACTAGAAGTTAAAATAGTCAACGTGTTACACGTGATAAAAGGGAGAAACTAAGCGGCACCCTTAGAGGAACATGCCCCAGGGCCTATCACCGCGGAGCTCCGCCGCTGGTCGTCCCAACCGATCACCTTCAACCATCGGGATTACTCGGCAAGTATCCGGCATGCGGGATGGGCTGCCTTGGTATTAGATCCAATAATTGACAGATACTACTTCACCTGAGTCCTGATGGACGGTGGCAGCAGTTTAAATCTGATATATCAGGACACAGTCCGCAAAATGGGGATAGACGCAACAAAAAATTTCCGCAGCAATGCTACCTTTAAAGGAGTAACGCCAGGCCCGGAGGCTCACTGCAGGGGCTCCCTGCTACTAGAGGTTATATTCGGCTCCCCCGATAACTTCCGCGGCGAAAATTTAACCTTCCACGTCGCTCCGTTCCAAAGTGGCTATCAAGCACTACTTGGACGCAAAGCTTTCGCTCACTTTAACGCAATACCGCATTACGCTTCCCTCAAGCTCAAGATGCCCGATCCACGTGGCATCATTACAGTAAATGGAAATATTGAGCGCTCCTTGCGCGCCAAAGACGGTGCGGCCGCCTTGGCCACCGCACACTAAACGGCCTCACCAACTCAAGCATTTGACAGGTCGTTAAGACCACAAACACGGCTAGACGAGTCCGGCTCAGCTATATGTAATTAATACAGGTTTGACAGCTATACCCCTATTACAATACAAGGGGCTCAACGCGCGTGCAAAAGTGGCAATAAGGCTCACCTTCACTCATTTTCAACTGTATATTGTTTATTTAGTATAACTTAACTTTCGCATGGCAACTTTTCAATGAAGTTCCTCTCTTTTTCAGATGACCATCGTGCTAAACCCGTCCAGAATATGGCACAACGGAGACACAGGCGCAAACGTGCAGCAGGGACCCGTTCCAAGGATTCTTTGTAGATTAAGACCCTGCGTAAACCTTTTTTACTGTCTCTTGTTGATCTACATCCCTCGGATTTTCAGTACAACCGAGAAGGATGCTGACGTCTTGGCATGTGGCCACGCCAGAATAATGCACGTACCTAGACACTAGGGGCTTATTACAAAGGGTACTGTTTAGACCCGGTTTAGACCATAAAGACCGAATACCTTAGGGAGTGTTCGGCGTCGCGATTTTGGCCTTATATGCATCAGCTCCGAATCATGTCTTTGGTCAAATGTTGGGTTTGCCCGGCTCCTGTGTTTTGCTGCCTTACGTTCCGCTCTATCGGCTAAGGTGGCACCAGGACAACTACTCCAATTGTGCCCTGGTTCATCCGGACGAGCACCTTAGTAGAGAAAGCCGAAAACTGACTGTCATGATATAGCATGAGACTAGTCAACCACGCGATGACCTATCGGAATCTTCGAGATTCCTCCGCATTAACGAAGGGCTGTTTCCCGGTCAGGCATGTACGCACCCCAAATCCGGGCGAGTGCGGAGCCACCAAGGGCTATATAGTAGCCCCACTATCAAACTCTTATGGCTAAGTTAAAGTGTTAAAGCATTATAGTCCGGTTTCCTAGTTCGCTGCGCTATCACCTCCTTACTAGGACCAAGACGTTGGATTAAGTGTGAATACGCGTCTTCTGCGAACACCCCCGCATTGTATGCGTGGGGGGTGAAGCCGACGACTGCAATCTTTCAGGTTATATACATATATACATAAACGGTCGCACAGGAGGCATCACAAAACTTTTGGGAAAAAGTATAAACACAGCCTTGATAAATTTAATAAAACATTGTTTTCAAAATGGGAATACATGTCACTCAAACATAATATTCTTCGAGCACTGGGCCTCTATCAAACGAGCACCCTCAAGAACTTCTTCAAAATAGTGCTCGGCACCCACTCGGCCTATGGCCGAACCCTGCGCCGCGACAGTGGTAGCATCCATCTACGCTCAGTATGCTTTGACATGGGCAAGGGCCATCCGCGAGCCTTCTATGCATGCGGACCTCTTCATCGCATTGATGCGCAGCACCGCACCAAGGAACTGCTGCACCAGGCTAAAATAACTGTTCGGCTTTGGCCTTTCTGGCCACAGTTGATCCATGAAAGACCTCATGGCGAGTCCGGACAACCTATTAAGTTCGGCCCATTCGGCTAGCTGATCGGTCAATGGAAGCGGACGCTCTGGAACGTTAAACTGCGACCAGAACAGCTTGTCCACTTCATGATTTGTTTGATCTCGGAAGTATTCGGCCGCATCGACAGCGCTCGCCGCCAAGTCTAGATATGCGTCTACCGAACTTGACAGCCGATCCAGAGGGGCATACCGCGGATCTCCGAGCTTCCTCCGCAGCAAAAAGGGCTTCCCAGCCACAATGTCACACGCTTCACGCAGCTCCTCCTTCTTCGCTCTCATGGCAGAACGGGTGTCTTTGGTCGCCATCGCGGCCTTTTCAAGGTCCGTTGCCTTCGCTCAGTTTTCTTCCTCAAGGAACTGGCAATGGTCGGCAGTGTCTTTCAACTTTACAGCCATCTTGGCCGTTTTCTCTTTGCTCTCGCAATGCGCGGCCTTCTTGGCTCTTAACTCTTTGGCTGCCTTTAAAGCAGCCGCATTACTACTCCTTGCTTGTTCTTTGGCCCGGGCAAGTTCTGCTCGAAGGGTCTCCATGGTGGCAGCTCCATCTGTAGTCACAACATATTAAAGATACTGGCATCACGCTGCTCTTACTGTGTGACATTCACCAGAAAATATCACTTACCCCGTGCCTCGTCAAGCCGCTTGTTAACAAGCTCGATGTCACCATCCGCCACATCCAGTTGCCGCTTTAGTTCGGCAAACTCATGAGTCCGGCTAGCCACCGGAGCTTCCACTACCTGCACATAAAGGCGGTATGGTTACTACCTGGGACTACGATCCTCTATTTGCCGCCGTTCTCGGTGACAACCAAAGTCTCAGGGGTTACTATCTACACAGGGCACACCTAAAAATGTGCGGTACTATCACAAAAGTATATCATTTTACGTACCTCAAAGCCCGTTAGTAGACTCATAAAGGCATCGTGCAACCCACTTTCAGCGGACAAAATCCTTTCCATCACCGTACCCATCAACGTACGGTGTTCTTCCAAGATGGTCGCTCGCTTCAGCAGATCCCTCAGTGCGTCTGACCGCATACCAAACGGCACCGGACTCTTTTGTGTGCCCTCTTCAAGAGCCGGATGCTGGGGACTTCGGGTGACTATAGGATTATCTTCTGGCCTCACCGGATCTGGAGAGGCCCTCCATGACGACACTTCAAGGTCGCCCACTTCTTGAGCGGGGGAGTCCGGGGGAGGCGTTTCGCTCTCCATCATCTCCGGAAGAAGTTGCCCTGAAGACAAGCTCTGTTGAGAAGGGCTAAGATCCGAACTGCAAGATAAATGCTTCGGTTATTTTCCTCAGAAGTAAGGTAGAATATCTCTACTATTAAGTAGATTTTTATCACTTACGACTTGTTAGAGGGCTGATCCCCGCTCGGGCTTTGTGCGGCAAGAGCACCTTCCAGGGCAGGAACCTCTAGAGACTTCTTCTCCCATTTGGAAGCCTTGGTTTCCGGTTCTTCAGAGGCAGTCCTCTTCCTTCCCCGGAGCGAGAGAAGGTCAGATTCTTCCCCTTGGTTATCCACCCTCACGGAGACACTCATTCCCTCGGTTGGAATTGGTAGCGATGGGGGACCACTTTCGCCCTCATTATTCCCCCCTTTATCTTCCTTTGAGGGCTCCGGGCAAGGTGCTAGCTCGAGCATCTTTTTCAGTACCGGATTGTCCAAACCCTCGGGAAGGGGGGCCGAACATCGAATCATCTTCACCTTTGTTAGCCAGTCCTGGTCAGAGAGCGATTTCTCAGAATGACGTCATGATAAACAAAAGACGGTGTGTTTGGCTATAGGATTACTAACTTGGTCGGCAGTGTGGTTGCTGCTCAGGCCCACATCCTCGGTAGTATCCGGACACTCTGTTTGGGGTTCGAAGAATGATTTGTTCATCTACTCGTGCATCAGGCCGAGGAAATTCTGAACAGCGCGCAGTCCTTCGGGGTTGAATTCCCACAAACGGAGGGGCCGGCGTTTGCAAGGCTGGACTTGATGAACCAGCATGACTTGCACTAACATAACCAAACTAAAATCTCCCTCGAAGAGATCTCGGATGTGGCTCTGCAGTATGGGCACATCCTTGGCTGGACCCCAGCTCAGCCCCCTGCTGATCCATGACATCAGTTGTGGTGGAGGGCCCGAGCGAAAGGCGGGGCAAGCTACCCACTTGGCACTTCTGGGAGCAGTGATGTAGAACCACTCCCGTTGCCATAATCCGGACACCTCTGGAAAGGAACCTTTTGGCCACGGAGCTCCAGCAATCTTGCTTACTAATGCACCCCCGCACGCTGCATACTGCCCCTCGACCGTCTTTGGCTTCACATCAAAGGTCTTGAGCCACAGGCCGAAGTGAGGGGTAATGCGGAGGAAGGCCTCACATATGACAATAAATGTTGAGATGTGGAGAAAGGAGTCCGGGGCTAGATCATGGAAATCAAGCCCGTAATAGAACATCAAACCCCTTACGAAGGGATCCAGAGTGAGGCCTAGTCCTCAGAGGAAGTGGGAGATGAACACGACATCTTCATGGGGTTCAGGAGTAGGGACAACCTGCCCTCGGGCGGGCAGGCAATGTGAGACTTCGGCGGTCAGGTATCTTGCCTCCCTCAACTTCTTGATATCCTCTTCCGTAACGGAGGAGGGCATCCACCGGCCCTAGAGGCTGGGTCCGGACATGATTGAAGATCCGAAGCACCTGACCTAGCCTTTGAGTGTTAGAACTCGAGGCGGGGGAGGGATTCGACTGAGCACGGGAGGAAAAAAGTAAAAGCCTTGACCCTTTATAAAGAGGGTAAATATCAAGCGTCCTCCTCGTGGCCGTTTGGGACTTGCCTAAAATCTCGGAGTCCTAGGCGTGGTCGGGTTACCCATGCCCGTATTAATGCGAATCCCGTAATAAAGGGGGCACGATCTCTGCTTTGACAAGACGTGTCAAAAAACTGCCTCACGTTATGTGCGGGGCTAGTTAAGGGAAACGGATCGAATAATCACCGGGACATGGCATAATGTCATGTTGCCAAAACAAGTCAGCGGATTAGATTTGTGGAAATATTATTCTCTCTATGGTGGTATGTGGAACTTATTTTGCAGGTTCTTACGCTATCCTTGTATTCAAATTCTTCTGTGGTGTATTCGGAGGAGGAACCCGCCTTGCAATGCCGAAGACAATACTGCACGCCGGACTCATCATCATTGAAAGCCTGGTTCAGGGGCTACTGAGGGAGTCCTGGATTAGGGGGTCCCCGGACAGCCGGACTATATCCTTTGGCCGGACTGTTGGACTATGAAGATACAAGATTGAAGACTTCGTCTCATGTCCGGATAGGACTCTACTTGGCATGGAAGGCAAGCCAGGCAATTCAGATATGTATATCTCCTCCTTTGTAACCGACCTTGTGTAACCCTAGCCCTTTCCGGTGTCTATATAAATCGGAGGGTTTTAGTCCGTAGGACAACATTCAATCATACCATAGGCTAGCTTCTAGGGTTTAGCCTCTCCGATCTCGTGGTAGATCAACTCTTGTAATACTCATATCATCAAGAATAAATCGAGCAGGACGTAGGGTTTTACCTCCATCAAGAGGGCCCGAACCTGGGTAAAACATCGTGTCCCCTGCCTCCTGTTACCATCCTCCTTAGACGCACAGTTCGGGACCCCCTACCCGAGATCCGCCGGTTTTGACATCGACAAGTACAGTACTACTTTTCTGCAGTCCATGAAGTGACTATCCAATCTTTCCGTGTCTATTTTCAAATGGCACTCCATGCAGTGACTATACTATTCTCTTGTGCAGTTCAACCAAAATTGCGGACACTTTGTTTGTTTGCCAAATAGCAACGGGCAGACATCTCTGTCTGCACAAATATCAAGCAGGTAGTAAACGTATACCACACCTTGTATTTTCGGTTTAAAAATGTCTCTTTCGCTTAGCATCTGTCATGTTCTGCACTTGACAATCTGATACAGTTATGTTTTTCCCTAGACAATTTCATACTGAACTGATTGACTGGTTCAGAGCAGAAATATAGCACCTATTCTTCATCGGACCATGGATATCCATTCGCAGTGATGGAAGAGGTGAAATCGATACAACCGAAATTGAGCATCCAATCATTGAATCCCGTCCTGCACCTCCAATGTAGGTCCACCCTGCCAATAAATTCACATGCAAACCACTAGTATTACTATCTAATGACAGTACAAAAAGAGTAGCAATATAGTAGCAAACAATGTACCTTCGTAATGAACAGCTCATACTGCCACCAATTGGATATAAAGGTTTGGAAAGAAACATGCTCCTAATGTTGAACCAGTTGGACTTTTTGTGCAGTTCCACTAAAATCGAGCATCCGTGTTTGCATAGATATTGAAAGTGTGATTAATCTAAAAGTGGCACTAGTTGAAGCATAGACTCACAAATATAAGCATTCCAATTTCTTAATGGGAAAAGGTAGCAAGACTGTTTCCAACCACCTGTTTGAACGAGTAAATAAAGCAACAACGGCTGATGTCAGGAAGGCATACATAGTTTTTCTGAAAAATTGAGCTATTCCTGACCTTTCCTCTTCTTTTAAGCAAATTTTGTGCAGTTCTACTAAAATAATATGCCATCACCGCCTTGACAATTCAGTGACACTGTACAAAAGGAAATGACTTAACATTACATCATGATGTCAGGTATGTAGTCGACAGGCATTAGAGACAAACATACAGACCTCCTCCGATAACATAATGAACATTAATTTTAACAAAGGCGTGATTAGCTTTACCGGGATAATTTGAGTGAACTCTACACCCTTTGTTCCTCAATATAAGACGTTTTCACGGTTCAATTTAAAGTACCGAAACGTCTAGTATTTAGAAAAACAGGTAGTAGTTTTCTTGAGCACATAACTGGGAAAGCATGCCACACTTTATTTATGTCCATACGCTAATGCAACACCATTCAAATACTACAAATATACACTAATCCAGTGGCTAGTGCAACAGTAGAGTAGTTAGTTTATTACAGGGTACAATACAATGGTTTTACTGAACATATTTTAATAAACTCTAGAACTAGAAGGTTTCTATAAGAATTAACAATACAAAATGTAAAGGTAACAAGTTTCAGCATTGGTATACTAGCTGTGCATGAGCATTAAACCAAATACAAAAGTCTGAAGGTAACTAGCATTATTAACTAATGATAGTATAAAAAAATTGCAAACCATGTACCTCCAAGGTAAATATCATTTCGAACTCGGGGGGACCTTAAAAATTGCTATCCCAATCTTGATAATCGATCAAACATAAAAACTTGATCGAACGAATCAACAGAACAACCGGAGGAGGAGGTGCCCACTCTTGACCTTTCCTCTTGTCTTCATAATTGTCTATGCAGTTTAACCAAAATAAAATGACATCAGCGCCTTGGCATTTTGGTGACACAGTACAAAAAAATTAACTTATCTCATGAAAGTGAGGTGAGGGAGTCCTGGATTAGGGGGTATCCGGACATCCGGACTATATCCTTTGGCCAGACTATTGGACTATGAAGATACAAGATTGAAGACATCGTCTCGTGTCCGGATGGGATTCTACTTGGCATGGAAGGCAAGCTAGGCAATACGGATATGTATATCTCCTCCTTTGTAACCGACCTTGTGTAACCCTAGCCCCCTCCGATGTCTATATAAACCGGAGGGTTTTAGTCCATAGGATAACATACAATGATACCATAGGCTAGCTTCTAGGGTTTAGCCTCTCCGATCTCGTGGTAGATCAACTCTTGTAATAGTCATATCATCAAGAATAAATCGAGCAGGACGTAGGGTTTTACCTCCATCAAGAGGGCCCGAACCTGGGTAAAACATTGTGTCCCCTGCCTCCTGTTACCATCCGCCTTAGACACACAGTTCGGGACCCCCTACCCGAGATCCGCCGGTTTTGACACCGACATTGGTGCTTTCATTGAGAGTTCCTCTGTGACGTCGTCGTAAGGAAAGATGCCTTGTCTCATTTTTAAAAGAAACATTACCGCCGGGGGAGCTCTGGCTTTCGACCAAACTCTCCGGCTAGGCAGTTTCGTCATGACTGCCCGTTCGGCCGCTGCACCGACGATGACTTCTCGGGTCATCAAAAACAGCCTCCACGTCGGCTCGGAAGTAGCCAAGCAGATGGAGCCAATAGAGCTCTCTTCCCTAAACAAACTCTTGGATCACATCGCCGCCTTGGGAGTCGCTACGGACTATGATCGGATTTGGCTTAAGCCCAATCAAAGGGAGATTAACTCTCCATCGGTCACCCATCACGTTGCGGTGGTGGAGGAACAATGCGGCAACTCTTCCTCTATTTTGAGGACTAATTATGTCCGGATTCCTGAGCTCCCCGAGCCAGATACCCACTTACGGGAGGACACCACCCAAGCCCTGAACCTAGAATTAGGCAGCGGGCCAGACTTATTGGGTAACACTCCGGAACCCGAATTTCCAAGATTGGAAACTCCTCGGCCCCTGGATCTCAGATCGGGTAGGGGTTCGGACTCAAATCCACCCACCCACCCAGACATAAATGATCTTTCACACATCAGGCAAGAACCCCATGAAACAGTACATCATTATTGGGCCAGATTCCTCCTTGTGATGAACAAGGTTAAGGACTGTCACGAGGAAGATGCAGTCTCACTTTTCTGCAATAATTGCACGGACAAGGGAATCCTTAACACCTTAAGTCGCCGTGACATATCACGCTTCACTGACTTGGCGTCCATAGTACAAAAGTACTGTGCGATGGAAAACGCCTAGAAAACCAAAACAAAATTTTGGGATAATCTGGGTCCAAATACACACCCAGTCCGAAGTAAAAGGGTGCACTATCATAAGACACCCGAGCTAGTTGCAAAGAAACAAAAATCCTCTACAGGGCATGGAACCGTACTGGAGGGATGGCTTAACGGACCCTGCAAAATTCATAGTACAGCGGACACAATACCAACGCACAGCCCTAGAGCATGTTGGATACTCCGGCAGGTGGCCAAAAGTGGTGAGGATCTTCTTATCCCAAATGCCACAGAACACCATCCCGTGGATAACAATACGGTGTTAACAGTCTTTGAGACATTTGCGTCAAATAATAGGCGCAAGCGAACACTCCGCAGCATGGTCGAAATCTGCCACGTAGCAGCAATAAATCCATGGAGTGACACGACTATTACCTTCAATGCCAGTGATGAACCTAAATTCCGAACAGCCCGAGCACCAGCCGCATTGGTCCTCAGTCCAATTGTGGACGACTTTCGACTCACCAAAGTACTCATGGACGGCGGCAGCGGATTAAACCTCATCTACGAGGAAACTCTTCAAAAAATGGAAATAGACTGGAACCGCATTAAGAAAAGTAGCACAACCTTCAGAGGAATCATACCAAGTCGGGAGGCACGATGCGGTGGGAAAATCACACTAGATGTGGTATTCGGTACGCCAGACAATTATAGGTTCGAAGAAATTACATTTCAAGTGGCCCCGTTCAGGAGTGGATACCACGCCCTTTTAGGACGTGAGGCGTTCACGATCTTCCAAGATGTACCCCATTATGGGTACATGAAGCTCAAAATGTCCGGGCCCAATGGAATCATCACCCTCGCTAGTGATCCGGACACAACACTCCGTGTTGAAAACAAAACAACCGCACTGGCCCTCGAGGCATTATCCGAAGCCCTCTCGGCCGAGGAATTAACCATGCTACGCTCCACAGTGGACAGGGACGACGTGATACTCGATAAGAGATCCAAGGCCACCTCTTTTAAACCAGCGGATGAAATAGTCAAATTCCAAGTCCACCCAACGGACCCTACAAAAACAGCCTCCATCGGGGCACACTTAAACCCCGTCGTGGACGCCGCACTACGAAAGTTCCTGCGCGAGAATTGGGACATATTCTCCTGGCACCCCTCAGACATGCCAGGAATCCCACGCAGGCTGGCCGAGCATAGACTCAATATCCTAAAGGGATTCAAGCCGGTCAAGCAAGCTCTTCGGCGTTTCTCCGAACCTAAGAGACATGCCATGGGAGAGGAACTAGCCAAGTTATTGGAGGCCGGATTCATCAGAGAGATAAAACACCCGGACTGGCTAGCAAACCCGGTGATGGTACCAAAGAAGGATAAATCCTGGCGCCTTTGTGTCGATTTCAAGGACCTCAATAAAGCTTGACCAAAGGATCCCTTCCCCCTCCCCCGCATCGATCAAATTATCGATGCTACCGCAGGACAAGAGTCATTGTGTTTCCTCGACGCATACTCCGGTTGCGACCAAATCAAGATGGCGGAGTCCGACCAAGCCGCAACAGCATTCATCACACCATACGGTCCCTTCTGTTTCAACACAATGCCTTTTGGGCTCAAAAACTCCGGCGCAACATATCAGTGCATGATTCAGACATGTCTGGAGAAACAAATCGGCAAAACAATAGAGGCATACGTAGACGATGTGGTTGTCAAAACCAAGCACGTCGACTCTTTGATAGACGACTTGAGGCTCACATTCGGCAACCTCTGAACATACGGCATCAAGCTCAATCCGGAAAGATGCGTTTTCGGTGTACCGGCCGGAAAGCTCCTGGGTTTCATTGTCTCCAGTAGAGGTATTGAAGCTAATCCGGCCAAAATTTGAGCTTTGTCACAGTTGGCTACCCCAACAGACCTCAAACAAATACAGAAGTTAACTGGATGCGTGGCGGCTCTAAGCCGCTTTATCTCCCGCTTAGGAGAAAAGGCTTTACCCCTTTATCGCCTCCTTCGGTGCACCGAACACTTTGAGTGGACGGATGCTGCCACAACCGGATTGGAAGAAATAAAGGCTATTTTGGCAACCAACCCAATCCTGGCTGTGCCAAACATTGGCGAACCAATGCTGTAGTACATTGCGGCAACTCATCAAATTGTAAGCGCAGTGCTCGTCGTCGAACGCGAAGATGACGAACATAAATTCCCTCTTCAAAAGCCGGTATACTATGTATCCACTGTCCTCACTCCATGCAAATCACGGTACCCACATTATCAAAAGATAGCCTATGTGGTATTCATGGCATCCCGGAAGCTGCGACACTACTTTCAAGAGTGTTCAGTTACAGTAGCCTCGGAAGTGCCACTTAATGATATTATAAACAACCGCGACGCTACGGGTTGGATTGCTAAATGGGCCATTGAGCTCCTCCCGTTCGACATAACATACAAACCTCAACGAGCGATTAAGTCGCAAGTATTGGCCAACTTTGTCGCCGAATGGACGGAGGTCGAACTCCCTAAAGAGTACGGCGCATACTCCAATTGGATCATGCACTTCGACGGTTCTAAAATGCTGGCTGGTCTAGGGGCTGGCGTCGTCCTGACGTCCCCAACCGGAGATACCGTTCAATACGTACTGCAAATATTGTATACAGACTCCAACAACGCAGCCGGATACGAAGCTCTGTTGCATGGTCTTCGGATGGCAGTCTCCATGGGCATTCAACGCCTGGAGGTGCGTGGGGATTCAAACCTTGCAATATCCCAAATAAATGGAGACTTTGACGCTAAGGATCTGAAAATGGCGGCCTACCGAAACGCCATCCTAAAAATATCAGCTCGGTTCGAGGGACTCGAATTTCACAATGTGGCTCAGGAAAACAATCAAGCAGCGGATATCCTTGCCCGCATTGGCGCAAAACGCGATGCGGTCCCCCCCAACATATTTCTGGAAAGGCTGTTCAAGCCATCCGTAGTATGGGAAGGGGACACCGGTAACAATAGTCCGGACCCGGCCAAAATGCCCAATACCGAAAACTCTGACACAATCAGAGGCTCCGCCACCGAAATAACACCTTCAGCCCACGTAATAATGGCCATTATCGCCCCGGGGACAGAACCATTCCTGGCCTACCTAACTAGGCAGGAACTTCCGGAGGACCAAAATGAGGCACGCTGCATAATGCGGCGATCTAAGGCCTACAGGGTCCACGAGGGAGAATTGTATAAAAAAGCACTACCGGAGTCCTTCAAAGGTGCATCTCCGAAGAGGAAGGGCGGAACCTTTTGGCAGAAATCCACGGCAGACTCGGTGGTCACCACGCCGCAGCCCGGGCTCTTGTAAGCAAGGCCTTCCGTACAGGATTCTATTGGCCAACGGCCCGGGCAGATGCACAGGACTTGGTCCAACGTTGCGCCGGTTGCCAGCTCTTTGCAAATCAAAGCCACATGCCACCCACCGCCCTCCAAACAATCCCCATTATGTGGCCCTTCGTGGTTTGGGGGCTTGACATGGTTGGACCCCTTAAAGGGGGAACCCACAAGAAAAAATACTTACTGGTCATGGTGGATAAATTCACCAAATGGATAGAGGCCAAACCTGTTAAAACAGCCGAATCCGGACCAGTGATAGACTTCATATCTGGGGTTGTACACCGTTATGGTGTCCCCCACAGCATCATCACTGACAATGGCACAAACTTCACAGCCGATGAGGTAAAACTCTGGTGCAGCAAAATGGGCATCAAGCTCGATTATGCTTCAGTCTATCACCCACAAACCAACGGTCAAGTTGAGCGAGCAAACGATCTTATAATGAGCGGCATTAAACCCAGATTAGTGCGTTCCTTAATGGAGTCTAACGCACACTGGGTAGAGGAGCTCGACTCCGTACTCTGGGGGCTGCGGACCACGCCGAATCGTAGTACCGGATATACACCCTTCTTTATGGTGTACAGCGCAGAGGTAGTCTTGCCCTGTGACATAATTCATGACTCACCTCGAGTGCGCATGTACGAAGAAAGAGAAGCCGAGCTCGATCGGCAGGACAGTCTGGACACCCTGGAGGAGGAGCGCGACGTAGCCAAAGCCCGTTCCGCATTTTATCAGCAACAGGCTCGCAGATACCAAAGCAGAGAAGTACGAACCAAAACTTATAATGTTGGCGAACTAGTTCTACGCCTGCCGGATAAGAAAAAGAACAAGCTCGGGCCCAAATGGGAAGCTCCCTTCATTATTGACCAAGTTTTGACCGGTGGAGCGTACCGACTGCGGGATGCATCGACTAGTCGACTCGAGCCGAACCCATGGAACGCGGCCACGCTCCGAAGATTCCACGCCTAGCACCGGACTCTATGTTCGTCGCCTCCCTTTGTCCATTTTTTGCATATACATTATCTGTCTTGTTTTTCTTTCTTCCTTTCTTTTATTCTTTCTCTAGGCCTTCAAGGTCCAACTTGTGCCTCGCTTGCACATTACAGATGCGCTAGCTACGCTCATCATACCTGGGGGCTTCTTTCACAGAAGCTTAATTATTTATCTAGGCCTCAGGCCCCGCACATGTGTCATGCTTCCGCATGTACCTTTTTCGCCATTATATGCATTGATATGACTTAAGTTTTGGCCAAGCTGGGTTGCCTGGCTCTTGTATTTATGCCCTATGTTCCCGTTAATTCGGCTAGGGCATAAGGGGAGCACCTCTGCAATTGTTACTGCCGGGTCAGCCGGATGTGTACCTTAGACTGGGTGAAGCCAAAAGCTAGCGTTCTTAAGGGAATATTCGGTCGGTGAACAAAAGATGATTTTTATTTATTGTCCATATCTGCCCCTAGATGTTTTTCCTGCGTTTCCTATCGCAGTCCGGATATGCACTTTAGGGCATGCTTACCCAGGGAAAGGAACCCTTAACGGAACTATTCTCCCTGGAAGATGTTTCTTACTACCCATGTAATATAACATAACTAGTTGGGCACTTGTCTGTTCAAGCACTAATGACCCCTACGCCTGGTCTCCATGCATACCCCGGTTCTTATATAACTGAGCAGATATTCGGATACACTCCGGACTATCGGGTCCCGAGGTTGAAGCGAAAAGGTCCGCCAAGACAAATGATCTACAATCCGGCTAGAAGGCATTATACATGTCACTTTAATTACATAGTCATGCAGACTAACTAAATTCCTCTTCTATACCATCCAACAGGCGGTCTAGCTTATAATCCTATTGGGAATACTTTGCGGCTAATTCTACTTGCCCATAAACTAAGCTAACGGGGATCTCTTTTCCGTTGGGTCCCACAGGTCCGACCTCGGCCATGTGATTTGTGTCTACCTTGGTATACCACGTCTTCACCATGGCCCAGGCTTCCCTGGCACCTTGTCGGCAGGCCGATATCTTCCATAACCGGAAGCGCCGTCGTGCTCCCTTGAGCTTCTCCGTAAGCTCCGCAACACCCTCTGGCAGGGAGACAGATGGCCACAAGGCCTGGGAAACACCTTGCATCACCTGTCGAACTTGTTCATGCAGATGTGAGAGCTCGGATAGAAGATCACCCGTAGACCCGGGCATTTCCTCCGTGGGACGACCCGTCAGCATACCTACAGACATAACGTTGTTAGTCGGCTTCTTCGCCGAACTCCTTTAAAAGGATTCGTTCAAGCACTTACTGAAAATGCCGCGCCGAAGCCGCTTATTCTCCTTCTCGGAGTCTGCAAGCTGGGCTCGGACGTCCTTTAGTTCCACGCTCAGCTTGATATTGGCGTCCTGGAGATTGCTTTTCTCCCGCCTAACCTCAGTCAGCACGCGTTTGCTAGCCTCTAGCTGCCGCATAACATGCTGGTCCTCCGGATTTTTTCCGGATTCATCTGCAACATCTATTGTTAGATCTACAGCCACGCCGCACACTATATGGTAACCATAATTCTTTAAATTAAATGTTACCAGCGGGTGACTTTTTCGGTTCCAGCAATGCGGCAATAGCGGCCCGCAGTTGGGTCTTGCATTCCTCTAGCTCCTGTGACAGCCTAGTATTCTTCTTTGTGAGAACCTACACAATAAAGATGATCCTTAAATCAATTCCGCTAACTGTTTCAAGTCTCAGGGGCTACTGATACATATAAATCATCAGATTTACTTACCCGTACATCCTTTACATACCGATCCGTGGCTCTGGCTAGACCATCTTGAGCAGCTCGGAGGTACGACTCTCCAGAATTGAAGGCATCAAATGCCTCTGGCGAGAAACAAGCGTCACGGAGTACGGACTGGTGGAGCCTATGATTCATGGAGCTTTCCACTTCTGAGTTTGTAGAGGATAATCTATCCACATCCTCTGTAGGGGGATTATCCGGCGCCCGCCCCATATCGGTTTCCGCCTCTATGTCCGGTCCTGGAGCCCGACTGGTGGAAGCGTGATTAGTAACATCGTCGGACACATTCCAGCGAGCGTTTTTTCTGTTAAAGAAACACGGGCGTCATTATATTTCGAGAGAGACGACAACCACGGAGCGGGGTTTTTTGTCATACCTTTGCGCTGGCGTCTCCGTCTCGACCGCCTTCCTTTTTGGCCTACCCGGCCTCGGTGCCTCTTGTTGGCGAGTTGCTGCGGGTTCGGCAGGGCGTCCCAAATGCCTTCCCTGTAAAAATGCCATGTGTATATGGTGGGTGAAGTGTCTAAAAGGGGATCCTAGTTTTTGGAGTTGGGATTTTTGGTTTTTCTTACGTGCGATGCAGGGAGCAGTCCGGGATAGTCGGCCGTAATGGCCACCATGGCATCATCGCAGCTTAACTGATAGAACTGCCAGTCTATCAGCTCCACGAATATAACTGGATCTTCTTCAAGTCCGGAGTCGAGGGCCCGGTCAGGGTCCTCTGGTTGTGGAGAAGGGCTGCTGACCTCCTTTATGTCTTTTCGCAGTTCCTGCCGCAAAATGGCAAGGTGAATACTTACGACAAAGAATGCGGGAGAAATGGGAGTAGGGAGATATAACTTACCTAGCTTGGAGGATTGTACATGGAGAATCCATCCCGTGGCTTGATGCGGGTGAACTCCTCTTCCTCTCCCTTGAACAATTCGGACAGAATTTTCGCTAAAGCGGCGGCATTGTCCGGACCCTTATGTCCGCAGCGGGTGGCATCATCCGCCCCGTTAAAACCCCACAAGGGGTGCCCACGATATTGAAGTGGTTGCACTCCCCGCATTATGCAAATCGACATAACTTCGATTACTGTCAATCCTGATCGAGCCAGTGCTTTAATCTGTTTCATCAAATAGAGGACTTCTCCATTGTCTTCCACCTGGGGGCTTCGTGGGCGCCAACTTCAGTGTTTCTTTAGAGGAGCATTGTTGAACTCAGGAAGACCCTGCCGAACAGGGTCTGGAAGGGGAACGTCCTCCATATAAAACCATTCTGAAGGTCAGTCTTCGGACGACTTCTTCGGGGAACCGGACAAGTATCCGGTATCGGCGATGCGCCATATTTCGGCTCCGCCCACTTGATAAAGTGACCCCCTCTGTGTGCGAGGGACGAGGCAAAATAGCCTTTTCCACAGCTCAAAGTGAGCCTCGCAGCCCAGGAACAACTCGCAGAGAGCAACATAGCTGGCGATATGTAGGATGGAGGCGGGGGTGAAATTGTGTAATTGGAGGCCATAGAACTCCAGGAGCCCGCGGAGGAACGGATGAATTGGAAATCCGAGTCCTCTTAATAAATAGGGAACTAGGCAGACCCGTTCCCCCATAGAGGGGCAGGGAAAGCTCTCCGCTTGCTCCCCGCCATTGTAGGTGGCAAGCCCGGCTCGAACGGGCACCATATACACCAGAGGGAGAAATCCCTTAGTCTGATGTTCGACTAATCGACTTTGCGGGACTGAACACCTCTCCCAATCACTGGGCTTAGGGCTACGGGGGCGGGAGGAGGAGCTGCGGAGGTCGGCCATGCTGGAATGGATCTTTCCAAAACGCGCTCTGATGGATTCTTGCTAGGGGAGGATGGTATGGATTGGATGTAAGGATCCCCATCCCTTTAATAGACAATTTATTTATCTGGCTAGGGGGTGAATGTAAAAACACCCTGGCACCTCGTATTCATTCGACGCATGGGAGATAGCCCTTATTGGGCATAGAAGCCAAGAGATCCAAACATTTATGGGACCGGACACTGCTTTACAAACGTTCGGAAAATGGAGAAGAACCCGCCTTGCAATGCCGAAGACCACTGTGCGCCGGACTCATCGTCATTGAAGCCTGGTTCGGGGGCTACTGAGGGAGTCCTGGATTAGGGGGTATCCAGACATCCGGACTATATCCTTTGGCCGGACTGTTGGACTATGAAGATACAAGATTGAAGACTTTGGGCCAGTTCTTTTCAGCGATTCTCTCAAAATCGCCCCCCTCCCCAGCTTCTCCCAGAATCGCCCCTTTATATATTTTTTACAATCCTATCTAGTTAAGGTCTAATTAGCTAGGATTGTAAAAAACATATGGAGTGGTGATTCTGGGAAAAGCTGGGGAGAGGGACGATTCTGGTAGAATCGCCCAAAAGAACTGGCCCTTTGTCTCGTGTCCGGATGGGACTCTACTTGGCGTGGAAGGCAAGCTAGGCAATACGGACATGTATATCTCCTCCTTTGTAACCGACCTTGTGTAACCCTAGCCCCCTCCAGTGTCTATATAAACCGGAGGGTTTTAGTCCGTAGGACAACATACAATCATACCATAGGCTAGCTTCTAGGGTTTAGCCTCTCCGATCTCGTGGTAGATCAACTCTTGCAATACTCATATCATCAAGAATAAATCGAGCAGGACGTAGGATTTTACCTCCATCAAGAGGGCCCGAACCTGGGTAAAACATCGTGTCCCCTGCCTCATGTTACCATCTGCCTTAGATGCACAGTTCGAGACCCCCTACCCGAGATCCGCCGGTTTTGACAGCGACATGAGGTATGTAATCTATAAGCATTAACAGTGCAAAAATCTGAAGGTAGTAACAAGTTTCATCATTTGTATACTGGCTGTGCAACAGCATTAGAATGCCTTAGCTGAAAAATCATTAATACATCCACAATCAATAGCTAACCCTGAAATAATCCAGTGACATTAAATGGCATTGCTTAAATTTATCGGTGGCATTAGACTGAGAGCGACATTAGTTAAATGTGGCATCACTTTACCAGTAGCATTGCTTGACTTGACTGCTGGCGTTATACTAACAGCAAAAAAGTGGCAAGAAGAGCATGGGAGGCCCATCGGATAGCGGGCGCACCAGTACGATGTACCTCCACTGACGCAGAGTGGTGAGGGAGGTATGGTTGCCCAGAGCAACAAATATCCAGGCAACATATGTGGATTACGTCCCATTTTTGTTCTCTTTAGCCACCTTTTTCCTATGTGAGGACAACAAACCGATCGACCTGGTCATTCTCTATTGCGTTGTCATGCCTTTCTACCCTTCTTCAACCAAGAGACACGAGACTCGTTCCTTAGCTACTGATTTTCCCCTTTTCAACCTAGATGCAGGTTCGATGCCTACTCTCTTGGACAGTACAGTCTCCCTTCCTTTCCTTATTCAACCCAGACATGGATTAGTCTGCATGAAGTAGGGTTTCCTTTAATAGTGCAAATTATGGTTTTCGTCTGCATGGCTAGCAGAGCAGAGGATAGCAAATTGGGAAGATGGTGGAGTGGAAAAAGATCCACATGCAACGACGTGGCAGATGGGGCAATAGAACAAGGTTATGGTTCGAAAAGAGGTAGCATACCCGAGGGTCGGCGGGAAGTGGCTTCGCTCGTCGTCTTCGTCCTCCGCACACACTACGGCAGCGAGCTTGGGGATGGAGGCCACCCCGCGTGGGTGCTAGGTTTGAGAGGACGGCCTTATCGTCAGTGCGTGACCTCGCTCGCCGACGACGAGTGCGTCAACGCTGCACATCCTTTTCTTCCCCGGCGGATCTGTGACCACCAGTGAGGAGGGAGAGAGGGGCCGTCTTTTTAGATCTGGAGAGAGGGTGGTAGTGTGAGAAGCAAGTGGGCAGCCCTTAGGAAGAAAGCGCTGAAGCTCCGGCCTATATATCCTTTTTATACTACTAGTACTGGAGGTGGAGTAGTGGTAGAGTAGTTTATATTTTCTCTGCTTATAGTACCAGTTAGTCGTGCTTCAAAACTAATCGGCATGCCATTAAAAAAATAAAGGTCGATAACTAATGCGGCACCTCGGTCCAACGCGACCAGATCGCATTTTGCACGATAAATTACACACCATGTTTCGTTGACATGTGGTCCCGTTCCAACATATCAGTTAGACGACGGCGAGTAGTAGGAGTATTTCCGAATGGACGTGTAGGCCGGGGCGCCTCTTCGTGAACCGTGGCAAACTCGCAACCGTCCACCGACTCTTCGCCTTTCCCTCTCGATTTGGAACTACTGTCGCACGCTCTTCCTCTCCCTCCTCCATTTTCCTTCAGCCCTTCACCCTTTCTTCTCCATTGTTCGATCATATTCTCCATGGAGGGAATAGGCCGGAAACGACCCCGTTATTCTTGCCCCGATCTGAAAGATGACGTGGTGGAGGAACTCATTCATCGGTGTGACGTCATCACCTCGGTTAGCATGGCAGGTTCGTTCAAGCCCATTCTCGACTCTACTAATAACATCATTACAAAGAACCCAAGAGTCAAGGAGCGGTTTGATCTCCCCTATCTTCTTCGCCGTGACCCTGATGACTGGCGCCGGCACGACGGAGGCCTTGCCCTGTTCAAGTTGATGTCGCTTGATAATGATACGTATGATGTTAAGATGCCATCGCTTGAGGGAAAGGCTTGGGCGGGCGCAAATGGAGATTGGGTTGTTTACATTGGGTCCAACTGCGAGTGGGAACTTGTGAATGTGTACACTCGTGACCGGGTTCCACTTCCAAAAATCTCAGCAGACTGCCCAGAGGTTGAGCACCCCGGTATTGTACGCACGTTCAAATACAATCATGGTGACTGTCTTCTACGGAAGGTAGCAATTTTTCAAGTTCCCAACCACTCTTGGAATTACAACAACTATAAAGTTGGTGCTATATTCGACAAGCTTGTTGCCGTCCTTGGTGGTTTGACTCGATGGATATTGCTCAAAAATCAGTTTCTGTACACGGATGAGTACTGTGATGCAATTCAATACGAGGGCCTTGTGTTTGCTGCCACCACTCGTGGCACTATTTTTGCATGGGATCCTCGTAGTTTTGGTACGTTTGTCTTCCACCGTAATTATAATTATTTCATCCACATGCATGTGGGTTAGCAAGTTTCCCTTTACTAATTAACCTTCTTGTTGTGTTTCCAAGGTCCTGTGAACATCCCACCACCTATACTTGAAAATTTTTATAACCAAGGGGGAGATGACGATGGTGATGATCACGAGCATGAGGACGAGCAGCGCCCATATACTCTGTGGTGCCTGGCAACTAATTCTGATGGATCTGGATCACCTCTTCTTGTGTGTATACAGCCCACTGATGATGTTACTGCTAAGGAAGCAGGTGTAGTCTCCCATGGTCGCACTCTCCGGACCTATTCCAACACCCGTTGCATGGTATTAGGGATGGATACTAGTGTGCTAGCGCCAACTCCTTCTCCCTGGTACAGAATTGATAGTCTTGGAGAAAACTCGTTCTTCCTTGGACAAAACTATTCGGTGATGGTGAAAGGCGATCCAAGTGCTGTTGACACAATGTTACTACCATTTATGAGAAGCAAGTGTGTCTATACCTCGGACATTTGGGTGGTTCCCTACGCTGGTTCTGATATAGTAGGCCGCTTCAGCCTGGATGATCAGTCCTGCGTTGATATCCAGATCGACAATGGATGGCCCGTCCTAGAGAATCACTTGTGGTTCAAAGCAAGCGTTTCCAACGCTGAGGAATGGTTGAGTTGAAGTTCATTTCATTGCTTGTTATTTGTTGTGTGGTGAAAACTTTAGTATTTATAATGTATCCTCGTTGTCGATTTGGGTTGATGACCTGTTGTATGCAATAAAATGATATGCTTGTGATATACTTACTAAATTTATGAATGGCTTTCGAGTCGCTTCTCTGAGTGAGTGGTGCGACGAGGCAAAAAAATATTTTCTGAATACATAATTGTACGAGCATTGCAACAGGTTATCGCATGAGGCCAATCAACAATAGTAGTACGCTATTTATACTAGCTTCACATGCTTCGCGCATCGGGTGGGTGTTTTTATTGTAGCCATATGTTAATGTGTTCGCCGTACGTAACCAGCACCTCGAATCCTCGATACTAGTACCATATAGTAGGAGTAAGTAGTAGGAGTAGTAGGGTGGCATGGGCCAGAACAAGCATTCACGTCCAGGAGTACCGCACACGCCACCACCATGACATCCATCTGACACCATATTATTTCTTGGGGTCCGTGCTAGAGCAATCTCTTCAACCTCGTCGTTTCTCTAACTTCAGCCATCGCGCAGCGGGCGAGGTGGGGGTTTGCCGATAGTCGGTTTCCTTAATTGCAGTCCCACTTGTAAGGCCAACTCCAATGCACGACCCCAAACGGACCTCCATTTTGCACGAACTCCAACGATAATTTTGACTACAAAAGCAAGACCAAAGAAAACAATAACCACAAGAATACATTTTACTACTCCTGTAAGTTGGATTAGTGCCTTCTCGATGCATTCATTATTGATCTGTGGAGGATCGATCTTGCGTGCTTCTTTCTTCTTCGAGTGTAAAGAAGTAGACGTTGCTTCCTCGCATCTAGTCTCATGTCTAGCCTCTATTCTAGTAGGAGTATCAACAAGTGCACTAATCTCATCTCTAGCCTATGTGCTAGCTAAAAGTGATAGAACATCTACTAAATTGCGCTCTATCAATATATGGATGTACTCTCCTTCCCAATACAAAAACTTGCATCCATTCTACTCCCTCTGTTGCACAATACATGCCTTCTATTTGTCAAAATATATATGTATCTAGACATGTTTTAGTATATAGGGACATCCATTTTAGGAAAAATGGAAGTCAAGTATTTTGGAACGGAGGGAGTACACAATAATTTTTTTAAGTTAGCACAACTAGTCTTATCCGAGAGCACAACCGAATATTTGGTTGGGTTCTTCCTCCTTTTGCCGACAGTGGGACATCCAGCATCCAGGTCGTGTCATGAAAGAAAATAAACTGGTAGTTGAAGCCATGAGATGTGCACCTTGGGTTAAACTGTAAATAGAATATTACTACTCTTGAGTAACTCCAAAAGCGGCCACCGAAGATCTTTATTGGATTTGTTTTTCATCACCAGCACGTCAAGGTGAAAGATGTGCAGGTTCAGTGGGTCCTCTTGCATTTTCACTGACATGTGGGGCCGCATGTGAGCAAATAGACGATGGGCTCCGCGCGTCCGCTGGCTGGCTAAGAAGAGAGATAGAGGAGGGATGAGCACGGACTGCAAGAAATTTGTTCTACGTACCTCGATATAGGCTCGATATAGTGGGGTGGCATGTGCCATAACTAGCATTCACGTCTAGCAGTACGGCACACGCCACCCACACGAGTCCCATCCGACACCAATTTTCTCGGAGTCCGTGCTACAGCCATCTCTTCTCCCTCCTGTTTTCTCAGCCATCGCGGGGTGGGCAGGGTGGGGATTTGCCGATAGTTGGTTTGCTCAACTGCGGTCCCACTTGTAAGTGAAAATGCAACACCGCACGCATTCCCGCTTGAGCGGCGTGCCAGACCAACCGTGTGGGGGTGCGACGCAAACAAGGTAGGCTTTTCCTTTTGAACTCGTAACTTGTAAAATTTGGTTCTGCTCCAAGGCGCGACCGATAGATAGAAAATAACGATTTTGCCTAGAGTAATGAGAAATTTGGTTCTAGCGCCGTTCATGCATGGAGTACGTACGAAAATTATGAAGTTGATGCGAAAGGTAAGATAATTACTGTAGTATCATATACTACTACATGGATTTGACGGAAATATAAAAATACATACGGATCCATCAACGACATCCTCATGCCCTAGTGCGCCGGGTCACCAACCGACATGTGAGGAGCAGCGGCGTTGGCGGCGAGCTCAACGTGCTTCTGAACAGTGCCGTCCAAGGTTGCCCTGCGGTCCAAGAAGGCCAGTGTCCTATCATCCTCCTCTTGCATGTAGTAGTCCTTGTGGACTATTTGCGCGTAGACTTGGGTGATTATGTCGATGGTGTCTTGCTGCGCCAGGCGCTGCGCGGCGAGCACGACCTCGAGGTGGACATTCTCCGACGCGACGGCAGGCAGTCACAGGGCCACCAGTGTGTCGAAGAGGTTGTCACCATAGTGGCCGTTGAGGGTGGCGGGCATCGCAGAGCCTGGGTGCGTCGGCTGGAGGCTTACGTCAAAGTTGTCCGCAAGCTTCTTGACAACGGTGAACTTGTTGAGGAAACCGACGAGGACCTCATCGAACAAGGAGACGAAGCTGTCATCCAAGCGGTCCGTCGCCTAGGCGGCCTCAAGCAATACTACATGGAGACGTTCCTCGGTGCCGGGTCGCATGCCGGCGTCGTGGACCATCTGGCACAGCCGGCTGATGCTCGCGCTCATCGCCTCCATGGGTCTAGCTTAGCTTCTAGTCAACTAATCTTGCGATTCGAGTGATCACTCTTGCCCTTGGTTAGCGTGCGTAGGTGCGTAGGATTTCGTACTACTCCTCGGCCCTCTACTGCACCTGCCTTTGGCTGTATAATAGGTGGGCCAGCCACTCCCTGGGCCCACGTGTCATTCACCCAAAGGCATTTGCCGTAAGTCAATGAAGCTGCGTCCCCCTCCGTGCCGGTGCAGTATAGTCATCTCACCGGACCTCTATTTGGGGCCAAACGAGATAAGTTTGATGTTTACTGGTGTCGGTGTCAAAACCGGCGGATCTCGGGTAGGGGGTCCCGAACTGTGCGTCTAGGTCGGATGGTAACAGGAGGCAAGGGACACGAAGTTTTACCCAGGTTCGGGCCCTTTCGATGGAGGTAAAACCCTACGTCCTGCTTGATTAATATTGATGATATGGGTAGTACAAGAGTAGATGTACCACGAGATCGGAGAGGCTAAACCCTATAAGCTAGCCTATGGTACGATTGTTGTTCTGTACGTTGTCCTGCGGACTAAAACCCTCCGGTTTATATAGACACCGGAGAGGGTTAGGGTTACACAAAGTCGGTTACAATGGTAGGAGATCTGCATATCCGTATTGCCAAGCTTGCCTTCCACGCCAAGGAAAGTCCCTTCCGGACACGGGATGAAGTCTTCAATCTTGTATCTTCATAGTCCAGGAGTCCGGCTGAAGGTATAGTCCGGCCATCCGGACACCCCCTAATCCAGGATTCCCTCACTAGCCCTGAACCAGGCTTCAATGACGACGAGTCCGACGCGCAGATTGTGTTCGGCATTGCAAGGCGGGTTCCTCCTCCAAGTACTTCATAGAAGATTTTGAACACAAAGATAGTGTCCGGCTCGGCAAAATAAGTTTCCACATATTGCCATAGAGAGAATAATATTTACACAAATCTAATCTGCTGACGTACTCTGTAGTGTGACACACCACGACCAAGCCTTTATCGGAGTCGTTTCATTGTCCCACCTCAGCGTGTCATGCGAGGCGGTTTCCTTGGCACGTCTTGTTAAAGCAGAGATCGTGTCCCCTTATTCCAGGATTCTCATCAATACGGGCGTGGGTAACCCAACCGCGCCTTTGATTACGGCGCTTGGAGATAAGCGAGTTTTACCAGGCTGGTGGGGACACGTAGTTGCATCCACCCATATAAGGGGATAAGGATCCACCTTTTCACCTATGCCTTCTTCCTCCCTTGCTTATCCATTCTCGCGCACTCGAGCTCCAGCGCCCAAGTCCGCACTCCCCACCTCAACCTTCTCCAGCCATGTCCGGAGCGGGAGGCAAGTGGATGGTCTCCTCCATCACGGAGGGACACATCAAAAAACTGAGGAATGCCGGATACTTGTCTAACGACATTGTGTACCGTCTTCCCGAAAAGGGGTAGCTCATCCCCACCCCTAGGCACCATGAAAGGGTGGTGTTCCTCCCCCATTTCCTCCGCGGACTGGGCTTTCCTCTTCACCCATTTGTCCGGGGGCTCATGTTCTACTATGGCTTGGATTTCCACGATCTGGCCCCGAACTTTGTCCTCAACATCTCGGTGTTTATCGTCGTGTGCGAGGCTTTCCTCCGCATCCGCCCCCATTTCGGCCTATGGCTCAAGACTTTCAATGTCAAGCCGAAGGTGGTGCGCGGCAACTAGGCAGAGTGCGGAGGCGCCATGGTGGTCAAGATGGCCAACGTCTTATGGCTCGAGGGCTCCTTTGTGGAGACCCTGAAGGGGTGGCAATCGGGGTGGTTTTACATCAGCGAGCCGCGCGACCCCGAATGGGTCGCAGCCCCCGAGTTTCGATCCGGACCCCCTACGCGGCTCACCTCCTGGAAGGAGACGGGCCTGTCGTGGGGTAAAAAAGGAGAGCTGACCGGACTCCAAACATGCGTCCAAACCCTGGTGGACAAGAAGCTCAAACTTGTCAACGTAGTCCAGGTTATGCTCATCCGCCTGATCCTCCCATGTCAACAACGGGCTTTCAACCTGTGGGAGTTTGACCCAGCGCGACACCAAACTCTGCGCAGGCTCTTGGACACGACGTACGAAGATGCCTGGAAGGTGCTTTTCAAGGGCACCGAGGCCCCCGCATTCGCTACCGAGGATCGCGGATTCAGTATGCAGCGTCACGCTCATGCGGTAAGCTGTTTTTTCCTTTTACAGGGTATCCGTTTTTCATAGTTTGACTCCATGCGGGATCTAAGCTCCCTTACCTTGGACAGGATTGGCAGGTGACGTCCGGACAGATCAACTGTCCGGCTCCTTTGCCCGAAGGCCCAGCGGACGCTCGCTTGGTGAAGCTACTAGTTCCGGCACCCTATGTGGTGCCGGAGAAGAAGGCCACGAAAAAGGCCACGGGGACTCGAAAGAGTGCCCAGCGCCAGGAGGTCTCGGATCCATCATCCGACGGTTCCGAGGCGCATTCCTCCCATGAAGACGAGGAGGAAGAAGAAGAGACCTCTCCCCCTCCAGCAGGAGGAGAGAAGAAAAGGAAGGCCGCCCTCTCTGGGGAGGCCGGAGGGTCCAAAAAGGGGAAAACCCTTCCTCCGGACTACTCCACCGACGTCGATGACGGCAGAGAGGAGTGGCCGCGCAGGGCCAAGCCCCTGGCAAAATCGTAAGTATCCGGATACCAGAGTAATTCATAGTATTCGTTTATTGCACAGCTTTCCCTTATGTCAAATATGTTTATGCAGCCCACCCAAAGACCGGCTCGACGCGTCGTCGAGCGGCTCACTGGACTCGTCGGATGTGAACTCGCTTCCGACGGCTTCCTCCCCCGCCAGGTTCGAAGCCGGGAGGAGGTGGTCCTGGAGGCGCCGCAAGGCGACCTCTCGGACTCCAGGAGTAAAGGGGATGAAGCCCCCCAGGGCTCCAAGTCCGGCTCTAGGCCGGACACCGCTCCGGAACCTTGAAAGGTTCCAGAGTCCGGTGGGGGACCTCCTTCCAAGAGGAGAAAGCCCACCGTGCCGGTGACCCCCGTCCAACCGGAGGCGCTGGACAATCTGTTGAGGCGCTCCAAGGCGCCTCCATCGACGAGGAGCACCACACCATTATGAGTGCGGTGGTCCAGAAGGTTCAATCCGCCAAGAGCGGATTGACTGAAGCTTGTACTAGCCTTTTAACAGGCTTTGAGGTAAGTAAAGAATGTGTAAATAATATTACCGCATAGACAGTAGCCCCTGATGCTCTGTTTGGCGTTCGGGAAGAAAAGCCGAATAGAGGATCAAATAGAATTCACAGGAGTCTAACAAAAAGGAGTCAATATGCGTATGCAGGCTTGTCTGCTTGCGTCCGCCGCACTGACTGCGGAAGTGGACACGCTAAAGCAGAACCTCGAGCGGTCCGAGCAAGAGCTTGGGCGTGCCAAGAAGCAGCTCGAGGACAATGAAGGTAAGAAATACCTTGTTTAAATATATATAAAAAGGTGCAATTGCAAAAAATGACAGGATTATCGTGGCTATTGTAGGGGCCACGTCTGAGGTGGCGACCCTTAAGCAAGCGCTGGTCGAGGCCGAGAAGAGGGCGGCCACGGAGCGCACCAAGCGGGAGAAGTATGAGGCCGAGGTTGGCAAGGTAAGTCAAGAGCTCCAGGATCTCATGGAAAAACATGAGAGTTTGGAGCTTGACTCAAAGACGCGAGCGTCCGAGCTCGCGATGGCTATTGAAAATGCCAAGTCTACCAAGGCCGAATCCCAGAAGACCCTCCAGGAGTTGGATGAGGTGAAGAAGATAGCGGCGGGTAAGGCATTCTTTATGCAAAGGAAACACATAAACGTGAGCTACTTGTTCCTTACCCGAATCCAGAGCTCTCCAGGAGTGTTCGTAGATCTTCCCCGGAGTGTGTCCGATGCCGCCACATTCTATCGAGCCGAGGAGGGCAGCTCGATAGAGAAGGTGTTCTGGTCTCAGTATGCTGAGGCTGGACACCCCGTGCCCCTGAGTGACCAGCTGAAGCAACTGGTCGAGCTCCACAAGGCGGCCGAACAGGCCATGAAGGGCCTCATAGTTCGGCTGTGGTCTGGAGGGGCTCTGCCTGGGAACTATTTCGGGCTGGTGCGGCGGCTGGTGGAGGCCTGTCCAAGGCTCGAAGTCATCAAGCGCTCCGTCTGCATTGAAGGTGCCCGTAGGGCCCTTGCCCGTGCTAAGGTGCACTCGGGCAAGCTGGATGCTGAGAAGCTTGTGAAGGACGGGCCACCGCCGGGGAAAGAGCATCGCAAGCCCGAGAATTATTATAAGGATGTTCTGAAGGGTGCCTGCCTTGTGGCGGATGAATGTTCTAGGGATGTAATTTTTGAGTGAAACTTGCTCGTTTTGTCCCGTGCGCTGAAAACTTGTTCAAATGCGGTAAGCAATGCTGTTTGGAATTTAAAATATTACCTTCTGTGCGGCTATTTATCAATTCTGAGAGATGGCAAGTCGTCGGCTTCTGCCCCCGTGCCGCTAGTGGTGGGGTGTTCGGGGATAAACCTGAGCGCTCTTTTTCCCATGTTTGGGTCCTTCGAGGGAGGCGCTCAGCCCAACGAACAAGGCAATTAGACTATAATGCGTGAACACTCTCACTTAGCCATAGAATTCTATAATTTTAAATTTCGGCGAAGCCCCTAGTATTCGGAAGACCGAGTTTGGGGCGATATCCACGCCTTGGCCAGACAGAGCCGGCTCCTCGCTCTAAGCGGCATAAGTCTTTAGGGACTCGAAAAACCTCTCGAACAACGACCAGCTCTCGCTTCATCATGACAGTCAATTTTAGCTTTCTCCACTGAGGTGCTCGACCCAGCTCAACTGGGGCACAATCGCAGTGGTTCTCCAAGTGCTACCTTAGCCAATATAGCGGAACGTAAGGCACCAAAACATAGGAGCCGGGCAAACCCAACTATTGACCCAAGACATGATTCGGAGCCGATGCATATAATGCTATAAGTTCGGGGTGCCGCACTTGTTAAAGTGTTCGGACTTCTCACACCATATTGAGGGGTACTAAATCCCCTGGCGTATTTTTGGTCGTACCAAAGTGTACGGATGCAACATGTCATTAAGGAAAATATATTAAAAAAGAGTAATGCAAAAATAGACAAAAGCTATGCATTGTTTATTAAAGAAGGCTGCGATCAAAGCAGAACGATACAAATAATGCGATAAGCAAAAGGTTGGACTATTTAACGTGTCCGTTCCAGGGGCAAGCTGCGGAATAGTATGCGAAACAGGTATACTGCTCGTGATAGAGACCACCTTGGAGTTCTGTAATGCGGCGTGGCTTGTCTGCTTCCCTGGTTCTTGCATCTTTTGTTCGGCAATTGAACTGCCGAATGGGCCTTCCGAAGAGTGGAGTCCTAAAAGTAAGAGAAAATTAAAAAATCGGCATCCCCTGGTGCGGTTTAAGCCGTGTTTCGGGCGTGCCATGATGGTGCCCCTCCCCCTGTACCCATGGTATTTCTAGAACGTAGTTATGTACGCGAAGTACTGGTATCGCATTTTTGCGAGGGCTAGGGTTGGGGCCGCATTGCTACGCCTGCTCGGGTCGTGCCAGGCGGTCTTGTTGTAGGTTACTCCGAGCGTGCTTGACGGTGTCCGGTCGTTTAATGGCCGGACTGGAGAACTGCCTAGAGAGGCTGCTTTGTACTTCTGCTGCAAGGGCCGCCATGTGCTCCTCCATTCGGAGGGAGCGTTCGGTGTTTCCATTGACCGTAATTACTCCTCGCGGGCCTGGCATTTTGAGCTTAAGGTATGCGTAGTGCGGTACCGCATTGAACTTGGCGAATGCGGTTCGCCCAAGCAATGCGTGATAGCCACTGCGGAATGGGACTATGTCGAAGATTAACTCCTCGCTTCGGAAATTATCCGGAGATCCGAAGACCACTTCAAGTGTGACTGAGCCTGTACAGTTGGCCTCTACACCTGGTATTACGCCTTTAAAGGTCGTTTTGGTGGGCTTAATCCTCGAGGGATCTATGCCCATTTTCCGCACTGTATCCTGGTAAAGCAGGTTCAGGCTACTGCCGCCGTCCATAAGGACTCTAGTGAGATGAAATCCGTCAATAATTGGGTCTAGAACCAATGCGGCAAATCCTCCATGACGGATGCTAGTGGGATGGTCCCTTCGATCAAAGGTGATCGGGCAGGACGACCATGGGTTGAACTTTGGGGCGACTGGCTCTACCGCGTATAAGTCCCTTAACGCGCGCTTCCGCTCCCTTTTGGGGACGTGGGTTGCGTATATCATGTTCACCGTCCGCACTTGTGGGGGAAAACCCTTCTGTCCACTGTTGTTCGGCGGCCGGGGCTCCTCGTCGTCATCTCTATGCAGCCCCTTGTCTTCATTTTTGGCGTTTAACTGCCTGCCTGCTTGAACACCCAACAATCCCTGTTGGTGTGATTGGCCGGCTTTTCGGGGGTGGCATGTATCTGGCACAAGCGGTCAAGTATTCGGTTCAAACTGGACGGCCCCTAGGATTCCTTTTGATTGGCTTTTTCCGCTGACCGGATTTAGAGCCTCTGAATCTGGCATTAACTGCCGTATCCTCAGCATTGTTGCCGTTAATGCGGCGCTTCTGCTTGTTGCAACGCGACCTTCCACTACTGTCCCTAGTATCCGAATTACCAGGGTTCTTGGTCATATTGTTGCTACGAGCAAGCCAGCTGTCTTCTCCCGCGCAAAAGTGGGTCATGAGTGTTGTGAGTGCTGCCATAGACTTTGGCTTTTCCTGTCCAAGGTACCGGGCAAGCCACTCGTCACGGATATTGTGCTTGAAGGCTGCTAGGGCCTCAGCGTCCGGACAGTCGACTATTTGATTTTTCTTTGTTAGGAACCGTGTCCAGAATTGCCTGGCCGATTCCTCTGGCTGCTGAATTACGTGACTTAGGTCATCGTCGTCTGGGGGTCGCACATAAGTGCCCTGGAAATTGTCGAGGAATGCAGCTTCCAGGTCCTCCCAACAACTGATTGATCCTGTTGGCAAGCTGTTAAGCCAATGCCGAGCTGGTCCATTAAGCTTGAGTGGGAGGTATTTGATGGCGTGGAAATCATCACCGCGGGCCATGTGGATATGAAGGAGATAATCCTCGATCCATACCGCAGGATTTGTTGTGCCATCATATGATTCGATATTTATGGGTTTGAAACCCTCGGGGATTTGATGATCCATTATTTCGTCTGCGAAGCATAGTGGGTGTGTGGAGCCTCTGTACTGGGCTATATCACGACCTAGATCCAATGAGCTTTGTCTACTGTGTTCGGCCCTGCCGAATTTGTGGCCGGCATGACGGTTACCGTCTCGAGCCATCGGGCGCCCACGCAATCCGTAGATCGATCTTGTTTGCCTTGCCTTGTCCTCCAACATATCTCGTAAGTCCGGCGCATATTCCCGTGCCTTGGTACGGGGTGCGGCTTGAGTGGAGGGCCGAGAGGCCTCTCTGTCGTGGCCACGAGGTGGCCGGTCGGCCGCATCAAGTGCTTCCTCCTCTAATCGGGGTAGCAACCTGCGCTTTGGGTAGCTCTTGGAGGGGCGTTCGAGTTTATGCTCTTCGGCCGCAAGGACTTCAGTCCATCTGTCGACTAGCAAATCTTGATCAGCTCTGAGCTGTTGCTGTTTTTTCTTGAGGCTTCTTGCTGTGGCCATAAGCCTGCATTGAAAACGCTCTTGCTCGATGGGATCCTCTGGCACGACGAATTCGTCGTCGTCGAGGCTTGCCTCGTCTTCGGAGGGAGGCATATAATTATCGTCCTCGACCTCTCTGTCTGCCGCTCTCTCATGAGGGCTGGTTTCTCCATCCTCCTGTGCTAAATCTTGCTGGAGGGGGTTTTCTTTGGCACTTTCCGGAGTATTATTATCTCCCATGCTGGAATCACCGTATTTGTTTTGGCGGGATTTTGAGTGGCGCCGCTGACGCCGGCGTTTAGGCTGTTTCTTGGAGGGGTCATCCTCCGCTGTTCCATCGCCATCTCCTTATTTTGGGGTGTCCACCATGTATATGTCATATGACGAGGTGGCTTTCCAGGGCCTGATAGGTGCTGGTTCTTCATCGTCTCCTTCATCGGCGTCCATACCGTCGATGTCTTCGGAGTCGAAGTCGAGCATGTCGGTTAAGTCGTCGACAGTGGCTACAAAGTGGGTGGTGGGTGGGTTTTGAATTTCTTCATCGTCTGAATCCTAACCTTGCTGACCGTAGTCCGACCAGGGCTCTCCTGATAAAGAGAGAGACTTCAGTGTCTTCAGAATATCGCCGAAAGGCGAGTGCTGAAAGATGTTCGTGGCAGTAAACTCCATGATCGGCGCCCAATCGGATTCGATCGGCAGGGGCGCGGAGGCTTCGGAGTCCGGAGAGGAGTCCGGCTCCTTGGAGTTACGAGTCTCGCAGAGTACGGGGCTAGTGTTCGGCTCGATCGCCGTTGGGATCGCAGCCCCTGAGGCGGCGTCCAACCACCCATCCTCGATCGACGCAGTTGGCTCCGAATTAAGGGTCGAAGCCGATGCGGGTGCGGCCTCCAGGGCACTGTTCGGCGGCAGAGCAAGATCATTCTCGTCTTGATAGTGCGGCGCGCTCGGCAGTGGCTCGAATCCGTCGAATATCAAGTCCCCGCGGATGTCAGCCATGTAGTTTAAGCTTCCAAATCTGACCTGACGGCCAGGGGCATAGCTTTCGATCTGCTCCAGATGGCCAAGTGAATTGGCCCACAGTGCGAAGCCACCGAAGACGAAGATCTGTCTGGGGAGGAAGGTCTCACCCTGGACTGCATCGCCATTGATGATCGTAGGGGCCATCAAGCCTGGCGACGACACAGAGGAACTCTCAATGAAAGCACCAATGTCGGTGTCAAAACCGACGGATCTCGAGTAGGGGGTCCTGAACTGTGCGTCTAGGCCGGATGGTAACAGGAGGCAAGGGACACGAAGTTTTACCCAGGTTCGGGCCCTCTCGATGGAGGTAAAACCCTACGTCCGGCTTGATTAATATTGATGATATGGGTAGTACAAGAGTAGATCTACCACGAGATCGGAGAGGCTAAACCCTAGAAGCTAGCCTATGGTACGATTGTTGTTCTGTACGTTGTCCTACGGACTAAAACCCTCCGGTTTATATAGACACCGGAGAGGGTTAGGGTTACACAAAGTCGGTTACAATGGTAGGCGATCTGCATATCCGTATCGCCAAGCTTGCCTTCCACGCCAAGGAAAATCCCTTCCGGACACGGGACGAAGTCTTCAATCTTGTATCTTCATAGTCCAGGAGTCCGGCTGAAGGTATAGTCCGGCCATCCGTACACCCCCTAATCCAGGACTCCCTCAACTGGTTTATTGGTCCCCTTTGCATTTTGCGCCAAGTTTTGACCTTTGATTTAACTAATAAAATGTTAATGCGTGTAAACAAAAATGTTGTGTAAGTCACCTTACGAAAACCAAATAATCCCAAAATACTTAGGCACGGTGCATTAACTCCCTCCTTGTTTCTTATTTCGTGACATATCGACCAATGAGAGATGTGGGCCATGCATGCTTTCAATGACTTGAGACTACGAAACATGACATGGAGTGTTTAGTTCATTGCATGTAATCCTATTAGTACTCTAGTTAGCAAAAAAACATTAAGTTCTCTCGCCGATAGGAATAAAACACCATGTATTTATTTACAGAGGGAGTAGTACATTTTTTGTGACATGCATTACTAGATATTGCTAGTCAAATACTAAAATCCAGATGGACGTGGTAGTACTCCTAAATCCAGACGGTGGTGCTACTAGTACTAGTAGTAGTACTACCAATGTAGTAGTAGGAGTACTAGCACTGTACTACTCGTTAGTCAAATTATTACGTGATGCTCCTCACAGTGAAGTGACAAGACCCTGCGCCAGAGATGACACCTGAGTATAAGCGCTGTGTTCGGCATACCATAGTCAGCCTCACCGTCTATAGTCACTATCATCATGGCTGTAGAGCTAGCCTGCTTACAACTAGCCCTGTTCGACATAATTTCCCATGCGTAGATGCCCGTGCATTGCACGGAACACCAAGATTGGGGGTGGACAGCTCTGGTAGCGACCATCGCGCCAGATTTTTCCACGGCCTTCTAGATGTGGTGGGGAGGAGATAAGGCTGATTGTGAGAGACAAGGAGTTATTTGTAAATAGGGAACAAATGCGGGCATCTTTTTGCAAAAATGGAGAAGATTGATTTGTATGCGTCAAATCTAGATCTGACGGCTATTGGTGAAAGATGGGAGGCACAACATCATCACCAACTCAGGACCTGTTTGATTCGTAGGATTTTGAAAACGCAGGAATAGGACACGGCAATATTACAAGTTCCAAACTGATATTACAAATGTTAGGAGTAATGCTGCACCTACGAAGAGGGAATTACTAGGAAGTTTACATAAGAACTTTCGTTACTTTAGGTGGATGCAGCATTATCGTACAAACTAAAATCCACCGCCCTAACAAGTCACTAATGGGCAAATAAGTTTTCGAGTCTCTGGCCACTTGATGTTTCAAAAACAAATTCATCTTCTGCGGAGACTTTGTCATTTAGGCGTAGACGCTTGCGGTGATCAGCACGCCATTCATTGTTGCGCCAGAGCACACCAAACCTCATTACCTTGAGCACACTTGCCTCTAGAACAAAGAACCTGGCCAATTTAATCTCAGATCTGCTGCCTCAGTAGTCGATCAAATCAATTTTTGTAAGATGGAGATCAAGGCATTCGATGAGATTGTTATAGTATAGCTGCGGAGCAGGTGCTAGCCTTCTTCGAGATGACAACGTCGAAGAGGTCGAGCTGCTTGAGTTGAGGGAGAAGAAGGGCGGGCGTGGCATTAATCTGGGGAAGATAGCAGGAGCTGAAGCTGGTGCGGCGCAGCATTGGCGTGAGGCGGAGCGCGGACGGCGGCAGAGAGCGACATCGTCCAGCTTCAAAGCTGAGCTCCTCGAGCTGATCTAGGGCGGGGGATAAGAACCACTCGTCGAACTTGGGTTGGACCTTGCAGTTGGTACTGAACATGCGGATGTCAAGGCGTCTGGCTGGCCCAGGGTGCGATGAAAGGATCTTGGAGACTACGGCCATGCGTTTGCAATCCCTGTCGCAGAGGTAGCCGTTGACGGTGAGGTTGAGGGGGACGCAGCGCTAGAGGGGGCACCACCGACGGGAGAGCAGGGCGGCCCGCACAGTAGATTTGGTGGGGAGGAGGCCGATGATGACGAGCAGCATGTCATCGGGGAGGCTGCTGATGAAGTCCAGGCTCCCTGGATGCGGTTTTGGCTCGATCCGCCTCCGCTTGTTGGCTGCCTCGCCGTCCATCTCAACCGGCGGCGACGCCGGTGTACACGTGTTCTGGTGTGTGTTGTGTGCTGGGTGTGCGCGAGTGCGTCCTTCTGTGCATGCCGCCGCGAAGTGGTGAATTGTGCGCGAGTGTGTCCTTCGCGCGCAAGAAGTTTGTCCTCAATGCGCCCTGAATTTACTAGCGTGCGGGGTGCTACCCCGAGTGGTTTCAACTTTGTTTACTTCACCGCGTGTCAGATGGGCCTCTTGTTTACTTATTTTTACCCACTGCCACATGGGCCAGCATATGAAGATACAAAACACGAGCTAACAAGGCAGCATGTGGATTGGTTGACCGGTCAACTAAACAATATACGGAGCTATACGCTGACATAGTGAGCGTATAATCCGTCAGTACAGAGAGTTCGAGTGAGTGGGGAGGCCTGTGAGAGATAGCAGAGAGAGAGAAAGAGCTACTCCCTCCGTTCGATAATGTAGTTCCAACCTTTTTTTAAGTCAACTTTTTTGAAACCTTGACCAAGTTTATAAAGAAATTACTTATATCTACAATACCAAAGATAAATGATAGTATGAAGTAAGTACATGTTGTGATGAATCTAATGATCATTCCAGATGTAAATGTTTTTCTCCACATATACCTGGTCAAACTTTTCTGAGGTTTGACTTTTCAAAACATCCATATGCTTATGGACGTGACAGAGTCCCTAACTAGAGAGAGAGAGAGAGTGAAAAAAGTGTGTGTGCGTGTGTGAAAGAGACGTGGACAACACACAATAAAAGTAGAGAAAAAGTGTGCGTGTCTTATGCAAACATATCACACATCCATCTTCGACAACGGAGGCAAGGTGAGGAGATAGTGTGTGGTTGTTTGGAACCGAGAGAGCAAGACCGCTAGCACGTGGCCAAGAGGGGTTTGACAAACAAGGGAGAGAGGTCGAGAGACGTACGGAGAAAATGCAGACATGGGGAGGAGAGAGTGTATGTTTGTCATAGAGAGATTCCCCGGAGATCGTGATGGGACAACATGGGTGGGAGATCGAGTGACAAGGTGTGTGCACGATAGAAGATGCCCCGAGAGATATCGAAATAGATGTATGGATGGAAGGAGACAATACGTGTGTTCCTGATGGCTAGTAAGAGATAATCATACTTAGGAGGGGGGGAGTGCTTGCGCTTATGCTGGAGTGAGGGATTATGGTACTTAGGGGGGTGCATGTCACATGGAGAGAGAACAAGGGCGGAGAGTGTTGGATGGGTCTATATGTATAGCGCGAGCGAGACATGTGTATGTGTGAACCAGGGAGATATAAAGTTTGAGAGAGATTGAGGAGCCTCGATAAGGCTGAGTGGTGCGTCAGATAGCTGAGAGGGGGAAAGAGAAATTCCATCCGCTCGATAATGCAGTGCATGTAAATTCTTTAGAAGTCAAACTTTGGAAACTTTGATCAGGTTTACGCAAATGTTATTTATATCTACAATACCAAAGATATATCATACAAAACTACATCTCATGGTGAATCTAATGGTATATGTTTGTCGTACTAGATGTAATTCTTTTTCTCCACGTACATGGTCAAACTTTGTGATGTTTGACTTTTCAATAAATCTATATGCTATGGACCGAGGAGAGTGCCTCAGTCGAGACAGATCAAGTGTGTGTGAAGGAGAATGAGTAAGTGTGCAAAAAGAGTATGTGTGTGAAAGAGAAAGTGACAACAAACGATAAATTAGAGAGAGTGTGTTTTTTCGTTTCTTATGCGAACATATCACGCATGCATCTCCGAGATGGAAAAGCGAGGCGAGGAGATACACGAAGATAGATAGTGTGTGATTGTTTGCAACAGAGAGAGACACCCCTGTAGCACATGTCCGATAGAGGTCTGGCCAACAAGGAACAAAGTTCGAGAGGGACACATGGATGGCATGGATGCATGGGGAGCGAGAGAGGGTGTGTTTGTGAGAGAGATATCCCGTCGAGATTGTGAGGGGACTATATGGGTGGGAGATCGAGGTAGTGCGTGCGCGATAGAAAGATGCCCCGAGAGAAATCAAGATAGACCATGCACATGTTTGTGATGGAGACTAAGATTAGCTAGTCATATACATATAGGGGGGACTGCGTGTGCCTGCAATTGAGTGAGAGACCATCATACTTGGCTAGCTGGGCATGAGATTGTGTGTGTGCGCATGTGATATGGAGAGAGAACGAGGGGGGGAGATAGAGTTTTACATGGGCCTATCGAGTGCGAGTGAGATATGCATGTGTATGTGTGACCCAGGTGGATGGAGAGTTTGAGAGAGGGGGGGGAAGAGCTCCGAGATGACATAGTGGTGCGTGAGAGAGTTATGGGCAAAGAGCCAAGGAATTTGTGTGCGTACGATGAGTGCACCCAAGATATCTAGCTTGGACTAGCTAGAGTATCATACATAGTGTGCGAGAGAGACTTATAGATGGTGTATATATGCATGCGAACTAGAAAGACCCCCTCTCCCACACACAAAGAGAGACAGAGAGAGATGGAGAGAAAGGGAGAGGGACCAACAAGGTTTTTGTGTCGGAAGCGTGCGACAGAATTGAAGATTGTCGGCGAGAGAGAGAGATAGAGAGAGAGAGAGAGCAGGAGTCCAGGAGAGGGGGAGGCCGCGTATTATGCATCAAAGACTGATATAAACCATGTTTCGATATAAACTTGCATTCAAATATTTAAATTGGAGAACATGTTGTCTGCAATCCACACATGAACGGATATATGCGTATATCAAACAAGTTCATTAATTTGACTTTCAACATGTTCATGGAGTACTATAATACTGTACAACATGCTACTCGATTGAGGTGTTCAATTTAGGATTTAGTTACCTATTTGACCTACTGAACGAGCTATTTCATTGAATCGAGATATTTCATTTTGGGTTTGATTCACGTTTTTGAGTGGGTCAACTATTTGTCATATAGTAAATCGCTAGCAACGAGCATGTAAAAACACATTACTCCCGAGCATCATCTCTCCATCTAAAAAAGAAGTGGCAAGCTAATATTTCAAAATTTGATCCGAATCGACTTGGTAAGGTAGACGTGGATGCTCGTTCTCCCAAAATTTGAATGAACCGTTAAACATCCTCTCTGCTCGATGGAATTCGCCCGAGCAAATAAATGGGAGACGCGAAAATACCGTCCTATGTGGGACACACATCAATTGGCCCGTTGTACATCGAGGGTAGGTTCGTAACTTCATCCAAGCGCGCCTTCTCCTCGGCCCAAATGACATGTGCCGAATAATTCATAAACCATGGTCGGCAAAACATGCTCTCCACACCCGAAATAGCCCGCGCCCACTATTTCAAAACACGCTCTCCTCGCCCGAAATCGCTCGCCCCCACTATAGTTCAAGACACGCCCTCGTCGCGCGAAATCGCTCCCGCCCACTATTTGGGGAGAAGCAAAGTTACTCTACTATCCCCGACCCTCTGTATACAGACCCAAGCCAAGAAGCCTATAGGCAAGGGTAGAACTATAACTCCCTCTCACATTTCATACAAATGCATCCGTAAGACATGGTTCCACTCCCCTCCCAATTCCAACCCCCGCCCGCCCCCATTCATACCTCGTGGGCGCCAAATCACCTTCTCCCCGGGAAGCTCCCTTCTCCCGAGCCGCGAAACCTCAGCCCCACCTCCATGGCGCCCCCACCGCACCAATTTCACAGCCGCCCTCCTCCCTAATGCCGGAGACGCTGCCATTTGCCGTCGTGCACTGGGATGTGTGCCTCTTACTCCATGCTGCTGGTGCTGCCTCGATGATGGCCGCGTGAACCGTACCGGAGCCAATTCACCCCCGCCATTGTTTACGGCGCCAGATCGGCTCCAACTTCGGATCCGTCCAGAGTCCTGGCGCTGCTTCCTCGTAGCCGTCAACCATCACGACATCGCTCTTTCCCTGCCGCCGGTCGCCACCGGAACCGCGCTGGCCTCACCGACTCGGCAGCTGGACCTGCCTACTTCACCATGCTGCCAGATAGGTCACACCCTCATCTCAAATCACTTTATTTAGGCGTCAGTTGTCTGAATTTTTATTCTGGGCCAATCAATTCCCAATGGGAAGCAGCACCCCTCGAGGCAGCGGAGCTCCTAGGTTGCCGGTTGGCTGGTGTCTAACGTAAGGGTGCGGGGCCGCAAGTTCGCCGCAGAAGCAGCACTTAGATGGCTATCTTTTAGAGTTGCATGGGTTGAAGGTACTGCCACCGCCGGATCTGGATGACGGGGAGTCCTTGTGGATTGGCCTGGGGGCGGCGCAACCATGGCAGTGCGGTGGGGCAGGGAGCGGGGTTTTGGCCGGGGCCACGGACGGCGGAGGCAGGCTGCTCTGCCGTTGGTCACTGGCTCTTTGGGGAAGATTCCGAACAGTGTCAGCCGGGAGGCACAAGACGGCCAGCCATCAGGCGTAGATCGGACAGTACCAAAATAAAATAAAATCATGTGACCCCAATTTAGTCTTCAGTCAATAGACGTGCGACCACTCTCATACCTTGTTGTTGATCTCTTAGTGTATTTCTTCATATCAAAGAGATATGTCGTTCTTAGCATTATGCGTTATCTGCATCTTCAGACACACCGTCTTCCGACTCACCGCAGCTACTCCAACAAGGGAAGCATACACCAGAAGAGAGCTATAGTCCCCACTGAATAGTTCCCTGCATCGAATGCGCGTGCCCGACATGGACAACCACAACAACTGCAGGGCCATTGACAAGTCAGCACATGATTCTCACTCCTATGGATGGCAGCCAGATAGGTTGTACCCTCATCTTACTTGTGTGCAACATTTATGGCTTTGTTATTCATCTAAGCATGGAAAATGGATCATCACATTTCACTGTATATTCATGCTGATCTCTTACGGGTCTTGTTCAGGAGTTAACGATGTTCCATAGTTCAGCTAAGATACTTGTTCTTTAGGTAACATTGTTCCATAGTTATCATCCATCAGCCAATGCTATCCCACAGGCTGGTGATTATAGTATTATACCACCTCTAGTATTACCTATGTTGTTCATTAATACTTTTGTGTGCCATCTAGTTAATCTCGAGTACAAACGATACATATTCTGTAGCTTTCATCTGTGTTCTCCCTTTAGTTTATGAGACCTATTGCTGCTAGTTAACCCCAGTCCTACTATTTATGTCGTCTCCTACAGGCACTCATTACATAAATCTAACTACTAGTTGTATTCCATGCATGTCAGATATAATTGCACACACTGATATATCCACAAGAACCTCACGGAGCAATGTAAAGGCCAATAAACTTGATGTCAATGATACCCAATATGATGGAACATGTAAAGGCAGTTCTTCAGAAGACTTGTAGAAAGATGATGAATCTTCTTCACCCCACAAGGTCCTTTCTCTAACTTGGCCTGTGATATGGGTACAACATGCATATAATGTCCTGGAGTGTATCTACTCTATTGCAATGCCATGTGCTTAGCATGCTGATCATGCATGTAAATATGTCATGCCTTCCTGTTTTTCAGTACCTATTCCATTCATGGTAACATGTTTTCAAATTCAAGTGCTATCATTCTACTCTATCGCAATGCCATCTGCTTAATTTGGACATCATGCTTCTGAATATCTTATGCATTGTTATTCATCACTATCTACATCATCTGTCTACCATACCATGTTTTTTACATTGAAGTGATGTTCTAGTGCTCTGTTGCAATGCCATCTTATTTTCCCAGTCATACACATGTATGTTGCCTTAGTTATTTCTGTACGTATTCCGCTAGCATACAGTTTTACATTCAACTAGTGTTTTTTTGCTGTGTTGTCCTGTCGTATCCCTAGCTCTTACACCATACTCCCTCCGTCCGGATTACATGTTGCTGAAATGGATAAAAAAGGATGTATCTAGAACTGAAATACGCCTAGACCCATCCATTTTTTTCAGATGGAGGGAATACATGTTAATATGTCATGCCTTTCTATTCTTTGGTACCTATTCCATCTCTCTGATGTCGCACGTTTTATAATTAAAGCACCATTCTTGTATACAAGGCAGGCAAGGGAAGACAACTATGTTAGAATCTGAAGGGTTACAAACAAGGCCTTTGCAAAAGATCCAAACGCTAGGAGATAATAAACCAACTCCAGTTTTTATAGATACTACTCTAGCACAGAGAAACCCAACTCCTACTGATAATAAGCAGATTCCGGTGGCCAAAGAACTAGTCCACTCCAGTCTAGCAAAAATATGTCAACTCAATTCTAAGAAGCGTGTGCGTATCCTTGCATCATGAAATTTTATAGCATGCTGATCATATTTTATACATGTTTCTTACCCATATCTCTTTTAGAAAATAAGCTTAACAGATAGAAGAATTTCTGCAATGCTATCGTTTATGAGGAAAGATTCTTGCAGGAATTATCTGTGCTCCAATGTAGATGTAAGTACCTGTTGTATATCACTATATTTTTACATCAGCATGTATTTTGTTAATCGGCGTGAATCCAACCTTTATCTGATCTAAATTTAGTTGTAGCAAAATGTATGATTAAAGGCCACAATGTTGATTTTTGCAAGGAAAACTGCCTGGTAGTTTTGCATCCTGAGCTGCATGAGTGTACTATCTCATATCAGTGTGAAACACCCACGATGAGGCTATATCTCCCATGTGTCGGAGTACGACTTAGAGGCATAACCGCATTGTAGGCATGTCGCAAGAGGGGTAATCTTTACACATACCATGTACTGAATAAGAAAGAGATACAGAGTTGGCTTACAATCGCCACTTCACACAATACATAAATATAACATTACATCATCTAGAATACAATCAAGGTCCGACTATGGAAACAAAATAAAGACAACCCCAAATGCATAAGATCCCCGATCACCCCAACTGGGCTCCACTACTGATCGTCTGGAAAGGAAACATAGTAACGTTCGGAGTCCTCGTCGAACTACCACTTGAGTTTGGTCGCATCACCTGGACTGGTATCGTCGGCACCTGCATCTGGTTTTGGAAGTAATCTGTGAGTCACGGGGACTCAGCAATCTCACACCCTCACGATCAAGACTATTTAAGCTTATGGGAAGGAAAAGGTAGTGAGGTGGAGCTGCAGCAAGCACTAGCATATATAGTGGCTAACTTACCCAAATGAGAGCGAGAATAGGAGAAAAGCACGGTCGATAAACTATGATCAAGAAGTGATCCTAGCACTACTTACGTTCAAGCATAACACGAGACCGTGTTCTCTTCCCGGACTCCACCGAAAAGAGACCATCCCGGCTACACACATGGTTGATTCATTTTAATTAAGTTTAGTGTCAAGTTTTCTACAACCGGACATTAACAAATTCCCATCTGCCCCTAACCGTGGGCATGGCTTTTGAAAGTTCAAATCCCTGCAGGCGTGTCCCAACTTAGCCCATCGCAAGCTCTCACGGTCAACGAAGGATATTCCTTCTCCCAGGATGGCCCGATCAGACTCGGAATCCCAGTTACAAGACATTTCGACAATGGTAAAACAAGACCAGCAAAGCCACCCAAATGTGCCGACAAATCCCCATAGGAGCTGCACATATCTCGTTCTCAGGGCACACCGGATTGTCCAAGATTCCGGTAGGCCAACCTAGAGATGCCCCTGGTGGCCACCGGCTGCTGACAGGTTGGACCAACACTCAGAGGAGCACTGGCCCGGGGGTTTAAAATAAAGATGACCCTTGAGTCCGCGAAACCCAAGGGAAAAAGGCTTAGGTGGCAAATGGTAAAACCAAGCTTGGGCCTTGCTGGAGGAGTTTTATTCAAGGCGAACTGTCAAGGGGTTCCCATTATAACCCAACCGCGTAAGGAACGCAAAATAAAGGATCATAATACCGGTATGACGGAAACTAGGGCGGCAAGAGTGGAACAAAACACGAGGCATAAGGCCGAGCCTTCCACCCTTTACCAAGTATATAGATGCATTAAAGTAAACCAGATATAATAATGATATCCCAACAATAAACATATTCCCACAAGGAACAAACTCCAATCTTCACCTGCAACTAGCAACGCTATAAGAGGGGCTGAGCAAAGCGGTAACATAGCCAAACAACGGTTTGCTAGGACAAGGAGGGTTAGAGGTTTGACATGGAAATATGGGAGGCATGATATAGCAAGTGGTAGGTATCGCGGCGTAGGCATAGCAATAGAGTGAGCAACTAGCAAGCAAAGATAGAAGTGATTTCGAGGGTATGGTCATCTTGCCTGCAAAGTTCTCCGAGTTGATGTAAGCTTGATCCTCGTAAGCGCACTCAATGGGTTCCTCGATCACGTACTCGTCTCCCGGCTCTACCCAAAGCAAGAACACAAGCAAGGGAAACACAATCAACCACGGTGCAATGCGCAAGCAACATGATGCCAAACATGGCATGATATGCGGGATGTAATATGCAATGCATATGCGTGCTCCGGAAGGAAAAGATTGAACCAGGCCTCAACTTCGCAAACCAAGTGCTCCGCTGTAAAGATGAGTTCATTTTGGTCAAAATCGATATAAAGATCACTGAAATCGGATGCACGGTTTGCAAATGGCAAGCAAAACAAGAATGGCACGATTATGCGATTAACAGCACGATGCCATCTAAAATGCAACAAGAAACTAAGCTACTTCACTCTAACATAGCAACAAAGCACATGGAAGTGATCTACTCAAGATGCTTGACAAAATATGAACACTGAGCTACGGCTAAATCACACAATAGCAGGTTCAAACAAGCATTGCAAAAGTGCAAAAGATATCAGCTTCACAGACTTAGAGAAAATAACATGCCGGAATTAACATCAGGAAGCAAAGTTTGGAGCAAGATATCAACATGCTACAGGATCAGAACATAGCAACCAAAGGCATGGCATGAATCTACTCAAAGCATATAAAAAAGTCCCTCAGTGACCATAAGCCAAAAAGGAACAGAAGATAGCATGGCACCCATGTAAACATAGCAAGTTTCGTTAACAGTTTCAAACTTTGTAGAAAACTGGACATGGCAAAAAAACAGAATTACGTAGGCATGTTTGCAAGCTCGATGCACTCAACACAAGGCATTGCATGACAAAATAAGCATACACCCAGCAATAATACATGTTCAAGAAGCTAACCATGGCAAGAACCATCTCATAGCATGCATGGATCAACTACAACAACCTTGGCAAAACTGATTAACACGTAAACAATCTGCCAGGAACATTTTATAGCAAAAGTAGAGCAAGATTGAGTCATTCTAGGGTACTCCATAAATGCAAACAAGGACATGGATGGATAGAGCATAACCATATGCACAAATCATCCTTACTGAACATGCTCAAAAGAGGCATGGATCACTCTGTAGCAACATGAATACATGGCATAAAAATAACAACAGGGAAATGACTTAGTGGAATTCTAAGTCCCTGAAATCAGCAACATCACGAGAGCTACTTTGCATGCTTGTGCTAGTAACCACATTGAGCACAAAAATACATGGCATACACCCCTGTAAAGATGGCATGGCATAGCCCAAAACACATGTAGAGCACATGCTCATAGGAGGCACACAATAATCAATGCAAAAATGACAAATGCCCATAAACTAATAAGAATTAGGAACTAACATTTTATAGCACTCTTGCAACAAAATTTTAGGCATCAAGATGGACTCAAACAAGCATGGTGCAATGGAACAAAATGAAAAGGACATCCTAACAAACAATTTGATATATTACATGCCCAAAACGGAGCTACGGGTGCAAAGATATGGCATGATGAACAATGCATAAGAAAATGAGCAGGGACGAAGACTTAGTGAAAAATAGACCTCTCCGCACAGATCGAGGGTTCGATGGGTCCGCGAACCGAGGCGGGCGCGAGATCGCCGGAGAGGAGGTGGAACTCGTCGGAGAGGAGGGGACTCGCCGGATCCAGGGCCGGGGAGGCCAGATCCGGCCTTAGGACGGCGATGCGGCAAGGTCCGCGGCGGGCGAGGCGACGGGCGAAGGCTGGCGGCGACCTCGCGCGGCGGGGAACTCCGGCTTCGACGGTGGCCGGCTATGGAGGCTGCGGCGGCGCGGTGATGCCACGGCGGCGCCGGGCGGCGAGGAGGAGAGCGGGCGCGCGGGACAGCGCACGGGCGGCGGCGGGCCCGATCAGGCCGCGGGGGCCGGCTGCGGGCCGGACGGGCCGGACGGTGGAGGCGGCGAAGTGGGGCTCGGCCCGGTGACGTGGCAGGCGGCGATTCGCTGGTGGCAGCGGCGCGGACGCATCCGACCCGGACGGACGTGTCCGGCGGCGCGAGGAGGGGAAGATCTAGGGTTTCCCCCGAAAATTCGGAGAAGTGCACATATTTATAGGTTCTGGGAGCTAGGAGAGTCCAAATGAGGTGCGGTTTTCGGCCACGCGATCGTGACCGAACAGCCAAGAGGATGGAGGGGTTTTGGATGGGTTTTGGGCCACTTTGGAGGGGTGTTGGGCTGCAACACACACGAGGCCTTTATGGTTCCTCGGTTAACTGTTGGAGTATCAAACGAACTCCAAATGGCACGAAACTTGACAGGCGGTCTACTAGTGGTGAACCAAGGCCTCTTGGAAAATCTCGGTCCAATCCGAGAACGTTTAACACCCGCACACGAAAAGAGGCAAAAGGGGGCGCCGGAGGACGTAGGAGTGCCGGAAAGCAAAATGGACAACGGGGAAAATGCTCGGATGCATGAGACGAACACGTATGCAAATGCGATGCACATGATGACGTGATATGAGATGCATGACATGGACAAAATGCAAAAACAAAGACAAAACCCAACCACGAGGGAATATCATAACTTAGAGCCAAAAATGGCAGGAGTTGGAATACAAATATGGCAAGTTACATACGGGGCGTTATAAAGTGGGTTTGAATACTTTGGTTCTGCAGTGGGTTTTTCAATGTTTTTTTACTGTGTTGTCCTGTCGTATCCCTAGATCTTACATCATACTCCCTCCGTCCAGATTAAATGTCGCAGAAATGGATAAAACTGGATGTATCTAGAACTGAAATACGCCTAGACCCATCCATTTATTTTCGGATGGAGGGAATACATGTCAATATGTCATGCGTTTCTATTCTTCAGTACCTATTCCATCTCTGCTGTAGCATGTTTTATAACTGAATCACCATTCTTCTATATAAGGCATGCAAGGGGAAGACGGCTATGTTAGAATCTGAAGGGTTACGAACCACGTCTTTGCAAAAGATCCAAACGCCAGGAGATAATAACCCAACTCCATTTTTCATAGATACTGCTCCAGCACAGAGAAACCCAACTCCCACTGATAATAAGCAGATTCTAGTGGCCAAAGAACTAGTCCGCTCCAGTCCAGCAAAAGAATGTCAACTCCATTCTAAGAAGCGTGTGCGTATCCTCGCATCATGAAATTTTATAGCATTCTGATCATATTTTCTACATGTTTCTTACCCATCTCTCTTTTAGAAAATAAGGTTAAACGATACAAGACATCCTCCATTGGGATCGTATTCGAGGAAAATATCTTGCGGGAATTCTCTGTGCTCCAATGCTGATGTAAGTGCCTGTTGTATATCACTATATTTTTACATCAGCATGTATTTTGCTAATCGGCGTGAATCTAACCTTTATCTGATCTCAAATTAGTTGTAGCAAAATGTTAAAGGCGCCAATGTTGATTTTTGTAAGGAAAACTGCGTGGTAGTTTTGCATACTGGGCTGCATGAATGTACTATCTCATATCACGCACATTACTGAATTGTAGTGCTTCTCTGGTTGCCCATTCATTCATTGTGTCAATGTTGCTTTCGTATTACCTTACTTGGCTGATGATAGCTGTGCCATATTGTGTTAATTTGGTGTAGGCTAGTTGCCCAAACGTTCGTTGTGTCAATGTTTCTTTCCTATTATCTGACTTGGCCAATGACAGCAATGCTAGTGTGTTAATTTTGTGCAGGCTGCTGAAGATAAGAAGACAAACTCTGAAAACAGCAAGGCAACCCCATTGTTTCTTTCCAGTAAATCTAGGCCAGGTAATATGGCAATAACTCATGATTAATCTGTTTGGTTCCCGTCTAAATTTATGTTATGATGAAGTGGTCGAGACACTCTCCACTATCAATAATACAATCTTGCCAAAATCGCCATCTGAATCTGTTCAGTATCCTCTATCTCGAATGCAACGAAATAAATGTATGTTTGTGAACCAATTAATGGCTGAAGCAATGATGGAAATGGTGGATGAATCAGAGGTGCAGAGCCGTGCGACACAACAACTGATCAATGTTTTCAGAGACAGTGTAGCAAAGCAGCAAGAACTTGCCCACATGCTTTTGGGCGTCATTCGCGCTGAGGTTGCAGATTGTGACGTTGTAGATCGTTAGGTTCTATTCATTTATTTGCACTGGCATCAATCTTTGATTTCCCAGTGGATGTAATTTCCTGTAATATATGCTGGATGTGCAACATTTTTCCTTGTATGTCATACCTTTGCTTGATCGGTTTTGGTGCTGTGCATAATTGCTCGTCGTAATGGGCTCAAATTATCTAATTGGGCCTAAAGACATGTACAAACTTTAGTGGGCCCATTAAGTTAATGGGCCGTTACTAGGCCGAAAGTTAATGGTTGGCCCTCTTACCTCCCGGGTCATTAACAGACCGACATCGAAGCGAGCAACTGGTGGGCCCATTTGATTTCACGGGCCGTTAAAAGGCCAAAACTCAGGTCCAACTACAAACTCAGGTCCAACCACATGCTTATGGGCGTCATCTGTGCCGAGGTTGCAGATTGTGACGTTGTAGATGGTTAGGTTCTGCTCATTTATTTGCACTGGCATCAATCTTTGATTGCCCAGTGGATGTAATTTCCTGTAATATATGCTGGATGTGCAACGTTATTCCCTGTATGCCGTACCTTTGCTTGATCAGTTTTGGTCCTGTGCATAATTGCTCGTCATAATGGGCTCAAATTATCTAATTTGGCCTATAGACATGAACGAACTTTAGTGGGCCCATTAAGTTAATGGGCCGTTACTAGGCCGAAAGTTAATGGTCCGCCCTCTAACCTCCCGGGTTGTTAACAGGCCGACATCAAAGCGGGCAACAAGTGGCCCCAATTTATTTCACGGGCCATTAATAGGTCGTTACTAAGTTTGTGTCGGATTTCGGGTTCCGGCAGACCCTTGAGGTTCGAACACTAGGGTGCACGCGGAGATTTCGCCTCCTACCTACCTGCACCCCTCTGCCTTGCTAGGATCTGAACTAAGGAAAGAACAACGCAAGAGACACAGGGTTTATGTTGGTTCGGGCCACCGTTGTGGTGTAATACCCTACTCCAGTGTGTGGTGTGGTGGATTGCCTCTTGGGCTGATGATGATGAACAATACAAGGAAGAACAGCCTCGTGAGGGTCTGTTCTTGGCTGGGGTGATGAACTGCTGGGAGGAGCTCAGTCACCTTTCTCTCTCTCTCTCTCTCTCTCTCTCTCTCTTTCTGATCTTCTCTCTCTCTCTTTCCCTACCTACCCCCTTCTGCCTGCCTCCTTCGCTCTGTGGGTGGCTGGTCCTATTTATAGAGGCCCTGGTCCTCTTCCCCAAATATCGAGCGGGAAGGGAGCCAACAATGGTGGGATAATTTGAAGGGGGACAGCTAGTATCAACTATCCTGACAAAAGTAGTCTTCGCCTGCGCAAAGTTCTGGTGATGACGCCGTCTTGGGCTCCACGGTGACCTCCGTCTCGTAGTCCTCCTAGTCTTGGTCTCGTTGCACCGAAATGGCAACCTTTGCCTGATGCCTCGGTACTCCGCGGCTGCGCTTGCCCCCTTTGCACCAAAGAGGAAGGGAGGACGCTGCGCGGGCTAGCACCCGCCTGGCACCCCCGGTCGTCATGGCTTGCGTCACGGGCAGCTTGTGAGGTACCCAGCCTTGATCTCTCCGCCTCCTCGTGAGCCAGCCTGACGAGGCCGCGCCTGAGGAAGCTCCGCGTCGTACGCCCCGCGAGGCTTGGCCCCTCGCGAGGGTCTTGGGTTTGTGTTGGTGAAGATGGGCCATGCTGGGCCCCCCTTTGAGCCACGCCGCAGGCCGCAGGCAGGCAAGTCTGGGGACCCCCGTTCCCAGAACGCCGACAGTTGCCCCCGGTCCCAAGGCACGCCCGGACATGGCCGTGCAGGGAGGCGGAAGGGCAAGAGCGAAGCACCGCGGGCCCTAACAGCCTGCGGCCTTAGGCGCCGCGTGGCGGTTGGTTGGACGTGGGCATCTCCACTTCCCCATGGCGCCTCAGTAACTACACGGATTGGACAAGTCCCTGCATGCAAAGTGGGTCATGATTACCTGTAGTCGTGGAGGTCGGCGGTTGGCCTTTGCCGGCCATAAGTACGGGGCAGCGCGCGCCCTTCCAGTCCATCCCTCCTTGCTTCTCCTTCTTCCCGATCCTTGCTCCGTCTTGCTGCGATGGCTCCGATCCGCCGGTTCTCGACGGCAGAGAAAGGAAAAGCTCCCCGAGAGGAGCCAGACCCACTTCCGCCGAAGAAACGGCTCGTCCCCCGTGGCTCGGACGAAGGGGCCCTTCAGGTGGTGTCGAGGCCTTGGTGCGAGCGGGTGCCGCCGGGGTTCCCGCTGCCATTGTACGCCCACGTCGAGGGCCCCGAAGGAGCTGATGCTGACCGCCTTGGGCGGCGCCGCCATCGGCGCCGACGGGTCACGAAGGTGTGGGTCGTCCCCCCTGGGGTCCACACCGAGGGCTCCTCCCGAGAGTTCGTGCTCCACGTTGCCATTCCTCTTCAGTCTTGGATCCGCCTTCCTCCCTTCTTTGCCTCCATCATCCCGCAGGGGGAGCCCCTGGTGCTTTGGCTGCAGCACCCTCGCGACCGAGGTAGAGGTCGCGGTCGTTGCCCCGGGCGAGGTCTTCATGACTCGGGGCTGGAGAGAGATCGCCCGGGTTTGCAGGGTAAGGGGCATCTTCGCGGTCCACTTGGATTACGATGGTGCTTCGATGATGCTCTTCAAGGTCTTTGATGCGAGCGGGCGCCGGCTGGAGTGCTGCCCCGGGGAAGGTGGCCCGGACCCTGCCGCGATGAGGACTGGGCCCGCCAACCGCTCCCTTGGCGGCTCCTCAGGCAGTGGAGGCGTCGGAGGCTCCAGCGACTCCGGCGAGCTCTTCGCGACTCCGGAGACGAGCGACGACAGCTATGAGCCCTCGAGCTGGCGCCGCTCCTGGAGCAGGGCGGGCTCGTCAGGCCGCCGCCGTCCCTGATCTGGATGGGGTTGGCGTCGGTGCTTGACGGCCCATTGTTGATGATGGCGTCTTTTGCAGGGTCGCACGTAGTTTGTGTCCCTTTAGGATCTGCTCCCTGCGAGGAATTAAAAACGCGTCCGGTGGGTGCTTGTAAGGTGCCTGTGATCCTGTTTTGTCAATATAACCCTTATCGTAGAATTGCGCGAGTTGCTCATTCCGTCTTAGCTCAGTCCTCCCTTTCGAACCTCACGAGGGCTTGGTGCTCTGCGCCGACAGGTCCCAGTCCCAAGGCGGCTTCAGCCGTCGCTGGTATGCCAGGTCGCGATGCTGTGGTCAAGGCCAGGAGGTGAGCGACCCGGAGTCCAGTAAGAGCCCCTGAGTCACGATGCTCAGGAGGTCCCCTTTGGTGCCCAAGAAGCCGTCGTTTGGTGAGAAAGGAGAGCGGCGACGCTAACACGGGATAGCATTAGGTGCGGGGATGGTGCCACCTCAGCTGGCGCTTCTGGGTGATGACTTATCTCGAGGATCAGGGGCCGCTCTCTCGTGTGTCGCCGGGTCCGTGCATCGGCAGGCGCGAGGTTGCTCGGCGAGGTCCTCGTGTGTCTCTCCCCTCTCGCCTTTGCTCCCCTTTCTGCTCTACGTCCTCGGGTCCCGGCCCTCGAGCGAGTCTCAGCCGTCGCTGGTATGCCAGGTCGCGATGCCGTGGTCAAGGCCAGAGGGTGAGGGCTGGAGAGCCAGTAGGAGCCCTGAGTCGCGATGCTCAGGCACCCCCCTTTAACGTGCAAGAGGTTCACGCGGACGAGAGCGACACCGCAAGGGCCTCGCCTGACGCAGCTCCTTCAGGAGACCCTGCAGGTCCATCATAGAAAAAACAAGGGGTTGCCATGACAATTGACGGTCAGCCGTTGGTTGCTTCCGAGGGGTAGTGAGGCACTGAAGGCTTGACGAGGTGACGCTATGCGGGGCTGCCGCGGCCAGAGCTCAGCCATCCAGGTTTGTCGGCGTTGCAGGGACGGACCCATGCGCAAGCGTCGTGCCGTTTGGGAGCAGCTCCGTTAGTTGGCGTCGGCTGAGCAGGCAACTAGGTAAAACACATTAGCCGCGAAGGAGTGGATTCGTTCAAATAGATACTGGGGATGCGGACATCACTGGGTCAGGCCCGAGCGGCTTGGGGGTCATGCAGCCCAAGGTGCGCCCCCAACAAGGTAAGATAACAACATGGAATAAAAAGGGATACACGCCGCAGGGACGAACCCACGCGGCCTGGGAATAATGCAGCCCTGGGGGGCGCTCCCAGCTGGAAGTGAAAACTTGAAAGATGTCACCTGATGACGTTGAGGACGAATGGGTGTTGGTGTAGCAGACTCGGTGGGCTGCGGGAGCCGATCCTCACGAGCCCCCAGGCCCAGGGGCCTCGGGGGGCTCTGGAGGCGCTAGCGGCTCCTCACGGGCCATCTCCATCCCTCCCAGGGCTGCGGAACGCCCTGCCTCTCGTGCCTCCATGATGCCCCTCATGAGGCGCTGGTACGTGGCAGCCGTGTTCGGCAAGCCGTAGGGCATGCGAACGTAGCTGTGGGGTGGTCCTCCGCAGCGCTCCACTCGCGAGGGCCAGAGGCGCTCTAGAGAGGCGACTCGGTTGAGCCTTGGTATGTCGATGCAGACACGCAGCCCACCATCCTCGCCTGGATGGGGAGCCACTACTGGTAGGCGGCGACCGCCTTTCATGAATCTTGACTCCTGAAGCTCCTGAATGGCCTTGCTGATGAACTCCTGAGGGTCTGGATCTCCTTGCCTTGCTCCTTCTTGAGGGAAACGTGCTTCGAAACATGCCTCCATGTGGTGCCCCAAGCGCCTCCCTCATGACCCTGGCTAGGTCAGTGGCCCTCCAGGGGAGAGCCCACGAGCACTGCCTGAGGAGGGCGTCGGGTGCGCTTTCCTATGCGATGGAAGGAGGTTCCCCCAGAGGGGCTTGCCTCCTGAGTGGTCGGGCCAGACGATGTCTTCTTCTTCTTAGGGGTGGTCTCGGGAGGTCTCCTGCTTCCACGATCCGGGTCTTCCAGTGACGCGGCCTGAAAGGCTCGTTCCAGGGAACACACCGCGTCCTTCTCTTCACAGGGCACCGTGATGACTCCGCCGCTTCCTGGCATCTTGAGGATGTTGTAGCCGTGGTGAGTTCGCGGCCACGAACTTGGCCAGCGCTGGGTACCCAAGGATGGCGTTGTACGGCAGACGAATGTGAGCGACGTCGAAGTCGATGAGCTCGGTGCGGTAGTTGTCGTGTGCCCCGAAGGTGACAGGGAGGCGGACCTGCCCAATCGGGACCGTGGAGCCGTCGGTGATACCGGAGAAAGGCTTGGTTGGCTGAAGCTAGCTGTAGGGCGCTTGGAGGTTGTTGAATGTTTCCACGGATAGGACGTTGAGCCCTGCCCCGCCATCGATGAGAGTCTTGGTGACCACCACGTTGCTGATGATTGGGGAGCAAAGCATCGGGAGGACTCCGGCTGTAGCCGCACACTTGAGCTGATCTGCTGAGCTGAACGTGATGGCGCACGCCGACCACCTGAGAGGGCGTGTGGCTTCGAGCCTGGGGAGGACTGCGTTCACTTCGTGGGCGAACTGCTTGAAGATGCCCTGAGAGGCTGGGGCTTGTGCCCCGCCCAGGATGCAGGTGATCGCGCGCGGCTCCTGGAAGCCCCTAGCCCCCTCGTCCTGGTGGTGGTCCTCGTTTCTCCTTGGCTGCAGCGGTAGCGGTGGGAGGCCTGCGTTGCCTTGCGGGCGATCCTCGTGAGGCTGATCCCTCCATTCTCCCTTGCGAGGCTGATCTCTCCAGCCTCCCTCGCGAGGCGGGTCTTGCCAGCGATCCTCGCGAGGTTGATCGCGCCACCCTTGGCGTGGGCCACGGTCTTCCCAGCATCCTGCGTTCCTTCCTCCTTAACGACCGTAGCCCCGGTCACTGCAGTCAGGGCGACGGCCGATCCTTCCTTCTCGCACGGCTCAGGGCTCTTGACATTTGTTGGTGTTGTGGGTGTGGAGGTCGTGGTACACACAATACCGGCTGCCCTTGGAAGGTTCGGGCTGATCTCTGCCCCGCTTGGTGTCTAGTTCTGCCGCGAGCACAGCAACCCCCTTGCTCTTCACATCCTTGGCCTTGGGCTTCTTCTCTTCTGGGTCTGCGGTAGGCAGCTCGAGGAGGGAGAGACGCCCTTCCTCGGCCCTGGTGCACTTGGTTGCCAAGTTGAACAGCTACAGGGAAGTGCATAGGTCTTCATGCATCGCCAGCTCCTCCTTCATCTTGACGTCGCGCACGCCGTCAGAGAAGGCCGAGATGATGGCCTCCTCAGTCACCTTGGGAATCTTGAGGCGCGCGCTGTTGAAGCGCTGGATGTACTTCTGCAGAGTCTCCCCAGCCTGTTGCTTGATGCGGCGCATGTCGCTCACGGCGGGTGGCCGGTTGCGAGTGCCTTGGAAGTTGGCGATGAAGCGGGTGCGCATCTCGTCCCAGGAGGAGATTGTGCCTGGAGCCAGGTTCAGGAGCCAGGTCCGGGCCCCGTCCTTGAGCGCCATGGGGAACCAGTTCACCATGACCTTCTCGTCTCCGTTGGCAGCTTCGATGCCCAGCTCATAGAGCTGGAGGAACTCCGCAGGGTCAGCCGTGCCATCGTAGCGAGGAGGCAGGTCTGGCTTGAACTTGTCGGGCCACGCGACGTTGCGTAGCTCGGCGGTGAAGGCGCGGCAGCCTGCTGTGGCCATGGGAGGCCTTGGATGACGGGGAACTTGGTCTTGCATGTCCCCACGCGCTGCAGCTAGGAGCAGCACGGGGTCCTGACGCGCGGGAGCAGGAGCATGGTCGCGACGTGCTGGAGCAGGGAGCGCCCAGGCAGCTTCCTGCAGGCGAGGGACTTCTTGACAGCTCTGCTCTTGCTGTGCTGGCGCCTGACGGAGCAGGTTCCGCCCAGGGGCCACGCGCCTTGGGGCCATGGCGCCTTCCTGAGGAGGAGGCGGCCGGGGCGCCGCCGGGGCTTAACTGCCCGCGCGGGGCGGGGTGCGGTGCAGCGGAACGGACGGCGCAGGAGAGCCCCCTGCGGCACGGACGAGCTCGGCGACGCGGTCGAGCCATTCTTCGTAGACGTCGTCGACGAGACGGTAGCGCAGGAGCTCGTTCGCCGTGATGAGTGCAGCCCGAGCCTCCACGGGCGCGCGGAGCGCGCGGGACGAAGAACCAGCTGGGGTGAGCGAGGGAGTCGCGGTGCAGCCGTCTTGCCGCACGGACGGATGCTGGGACGATGCTTGCTGCTCGTCCCCCGCCGGGCCGGTGGTGGCGTTGCTGGCAGGTGACGGGGAACGGCGAGGACACCCGCCGACAGGGGCCGTCTGGGCGACGCGGGAAGCGAGCGCGGCCCGGCGCTCAGCGCGGGCCCGACGAGCGTCAGACATGGGCGTGATGGTCGGAGGAGAACGGGGTGGTGGAAGACGAATCCGGGCGCACCACTACCTGGCGCACCAAATGTCGGATTTCGGGTTCCGGCAGACCCTTGAGGTTCGAACCCTGGGGTGCGCGCGGAGATTTCGCCTCCTACCTACCTGCACCCCTCCGCCTTGCTAGGATCTGAACTAAGGAAAGAACAACGCAAGAGACACATGGTTTATACTGGTTCGGGCCACCGTTGTGGTGTAATACCCTACTCTAGTGTGTGGTGTGGTGGATTGCCTCTTGGGCTGATGATGGTGAACAATACAAGGAAGAACAACCTCGCGAGGGTCTATTCTTGGCTGGGGTGATGAACTGCTGGGAGGAGCTCAGTCACCTTTCTCTCTCTCTCTCTCTCTCTCTCTCTCTCTGATCTTCTCTCTCTCTTTCCCTGCCTACCCCCTTCTGCCTGCCTCCTTTGCTCTGTGGGTGGCTGGTCCTATTTATAGAGGCCCTGGTCCTCTTCCCCAAATATCGAGCGGGAAGGGAGCCAACAATGGCGGGCTAATTTGAAGGGGGACAGCTAGTATCAACTATCCTGACAAAAGTAGTCTTCGCCTGCGCAAAGCTCAGGTGATGATGCCGTCTTGGGCTCCACGGTGACCTCCGTCTCGTAGTCCTCCTGGTCTTGGTCTTGTTGCACTGAAATGGCAACCTTTGCCTGATGCCTTGGTGCTCCGCGGCTGCGCTTGCCCCCTTTGCACCAAAGTGGAAGGGAGGACGCTGCGCGGGCTGGCACCCGCCTGGCACCCCCGGTCGTCATGGCTTGCATCACGGGCACCTCGTGAGGTACCCAGCCTTGATCTCTCCGCCTCCTCATGAGCCAGCCTGACGAGGCCGCGCCTGAGGAAGCTCCGCGCCGTCCGCCCCGCGAGGCTTGGCCCCTCGCGAGGGTCTTGGGTTTGTGTTGGTGAAGATGTGCCGTGCTGGGCCCCCCCTTTGAGCCACACCGCAGGCCGCAGGCAGGCAAGTCTGGGGACCCCCGTTCCCAGAACGCCGATAGTTTGGGCTACATATGGCCGAACTATACTGTAGGCCTTTAGCAGGCCGAAAGAGACAGCAGGCTTGTATTGGACCATGAAGAGCATGGGCCGCTAAGAGGCCGAAAGTCAGGTCGTATTGTAAATGGCCCCACTATGTTGTGGGCCTTTAGCAGGCCGAAAGAGAAACCGGGCTGGTATTGGACCATCAAGGGCATGGGCCGTTAAAAGGCCAAAACTAAGGTCCGACTACAAATGGCCCAACTCATTTATGGTCCATTAACAGGCCGAAAGGCACACAGGGCCGGGAATTGGCCCAACACTTAAATGGGTCGCTAAAAGGCCAAAACTCAGGTCCGACTACAAATGGCCCAACTGATTTATGGGCCGTCAACAGGCTGAAAGTGACACCGGGCCAGAAATTGGCCCAACACTTAAATGGGCCGCTAAAATGGCCTAAACTCAGGTCCGACTACAAATTGCCCATCAGATTTATGGGCCGTCAACAGGCTGAAAGACACACCGGGCCAGAAATTAGCCCAACATTTAAATGGGTCGCTAAAAGGCCGAAAGATGTACATCCTGAAAATTGGCCCATCCATTAAATGGGCCGTTAACAGGCCGAAATCTCATCGGGCCGATATTGAGCCCAAATATATAGCGGGCTGTTAACGGGCTCGAACTGACGATGGGCTGCAATGGTGTCAAATCTTTAACGGGCCATTGACGGGCTGAATTAGCACATCTCATATGGGCCGTGGGCTTAAATGGACCTGACACAAGTAGGCCTTATATGGGCCGGCCTGCTAATTTTTACTAGGCTGGCCTTTTTCACCGGAATGGGCCACTATTGGGCCGTGCCACGTGTCGACCTATCATAGGCGCCACCTATTCAATGAGTGGATGACATCTGTCCCAACGGTGAGGCAACAGTTGTTTCATGCGGCCAACGATGATTTTACACGTGGAAAATCCCCATTAGTCCAGGCTGTTAACGGGTTATCGGATCCAAAACCAGACCCGATAGCTTAACGGCGTTCCGTTACGGTGGATGCCACGTGTCGTTCACCCTTGACGAAAGCACTTCTGTGACGCGCGATCTATTGTCATGGAAGTGGACACTTCCGTGATGATAATTTTGGTAATGGCATGGAACACTTCTACGACAGCACGTGTATGACTATCTTGATTCTGTCATAAAATCGTCATGGATGTACATGCATGACAAAAAATGCGACCTACTGTGACAAACACGTATCATCACGGAAGTGTACTTTTTGTAGTGGTAGCCCCTTAGGTGAGCATACGGATCCAAACTCCAATAGAGTCAGTTGTGGATGTTGTCCCGCTGGTCACCTGTTATTTAGGGATGATATAGAAAAATAAAGTAAGCAGATAGAAAATGTTACGGGAATGCTTGCAGGGTTGTCCGTATTATGCTTCTGCCGAACCCCATGGTATCTTGAGTGCGTAGTGATGTGCGTGGGGTGCAAATTTTGCCAGTGCAGTATGTGGGTGGCGGAAGCCGGACTGCTATTCGCGTTCCCGGAGTAGTCGAATGTCCGAGGGAAACTGTTTCTGGCCCCTGGCGTTCTGCTGGCGAGCCGATCCATCATCTTTATTGCCTGGCGGCCTCCTTCCCTTGTGATCAGCGTTAAGCTTGCCTGCCTGCTTGAAGACCCAACGGTTTCGGTTGGTATGATTAGCTAGCATATCAGGGTGACCGTGAATCTGACAAGGTCGGTCCAATATCCTGTCAAGGGTGGATGGTCCATCCTGGTTTGCCTTCAGTGGCTTCTTCCGTTGACCGGGCTTCGGATTGTCAAATCCGGCGTTCACCGTTGTGCCGCGTATATTACTGCGATTGTTGTGTTCGGTTCGTCGTGGCTTGTCGTTGCCATCTCGGGTTTCGGAAGTGCCCGGGCTACTGGCGTGGTTTCTTTTATGAGCAAGCCAGTTGTCTTGTCCCACGCAGAAGCGGGTCATTAGATCGGTAAGGGCTGCCATGGATTTGGGTCCTTCCTGGCCGAGGTGACGCGCTAGCCATTCGTCCTGGACGCTGTGTCTAAAGGCCGCAAGGGCTTCTGCGTCCGGACAGTCGACAATTTGGTTCTTTTTGACTAAGAACCTGGTCCAGAGCTCCCTGTCTGACTCGCCGGGCTCCTGGACAATGTGACTTAAGTCATCGGCGTATAATGGCCGGACATATGTTCCCTGGAAATTGCCTCGAAAGGCGTCTTCCAAATCTTACCAGTTGCTAATGGAATTTTCTGGTAAACTGTTAACCAGTACCGAGCTGGCCCTTTTAGCTTGAGAGGTAGGTATTTAAAGGCGTGGAGGTCGTCTCCACGGGCCATGTGAATATGAAGGAGGTAATTCTCGATCCATACTGCGGGATCAATTGTTCCATCGTTAGAGAAGCAGAGAGGGTGTGCGGCTCCTCTATGTTGGGCCACACTATGAAGCACCTCCGCTGGGTTCCGTTTACGGTGTTCGGCCCGGGCATGGTTGGCTTTATAGCGTCCGAATAGGCGACCATCATCGTCAGTCGGGGTATATCTTCATGATCTGTACATCGCTCATGTACGTCCTTCTCTATCCTCAATGTATTGGTTGATATCGCGGGTATTCCTCCAAGCTGTTTTTAGGGCCGGATGGGTTGGCATGGTGCTCTGCTTGGGTTGCTGCTTTGACTGGACTGAACTGTGGTCGGCCCGCCGCATTATTCGATGGTGGTATGGGCTCCATCGCCCTGCCATCGTATTGAGGGCGCCACCTATTCTTGGGGTGGCTTTTGACTGGGCTGCTAATGCCGTATTCTTTGGCGGCCAAGACCTCGGTCCATCTATCATTGAGCAAATCTTGGCTTGCTTGAAGCTGCAGCTGCTTCTTTCTTAGGCTCCTTTCAGTGGCTATAAGCTGGCATTTAAAGCGCTCATGCTCGAGAGGTTCCTTGGGCATGATAAAGTCTTCGTTGCCGAGGATCTCCTCTTCCTTGGAGGGTGGGAGATAATTGCTGTCCTCCGAGTCCCCATATGTGGTCTGTTAATCAGAGTTGTCCTGCCCGCCTTCCTGTTCGTCCTACTCGGATTCTACCTCAACAAGGTCTTTGTTGTCTGGAGTGTCGTCTTCCCTGGTGCTGACAGTATTTTCTCTTGGGCGATGTGACCTAGGGTGCCGATGTCCAGGCTGTGTACCAGGCAGTTTATTCTCGACCGGATCCTCCTTATCATCATCGAGAGCGCCGTAAGGTGTGTCTAACATACACACGTCATACCAGGAAGTGGTCATCCTATGCCGAGCGGGTAGGAAGCTCTGGCCCTGCCCATCATCGTGGACCACACCGTCGATGTCTTCGGAGCGGGGGTCGGGCGTGTTGGTTAGGTCTTCAACGGTGGCTACGGAGTGGGTGGCAGGTGGGTCGTCTGCCAGGGATAGATTTTTTAGCGAGTTTAGTGTGTCACCCATGGGCGAGTGTTGGAAGACATCTGTGGCACTAAACATGAGGATCGATAACCGACCGAGTTCGGTATACGCGGGCTTGCAGGGTTCAAAGTTCGACATCGGGGGCGAGTCCGAGGTTCCGTTGATGCAGATACCGTATGAAGTGGAATCTGTGTGCAGCTCTAGCGCCACAGAATCGGTAGCCCCCGTGATGGGGTCGAGCTTCTTGTCTTCGGGCGACTTGATCTGCTCCAGATTTATGGCTAGAGCTGTTACAAGAGCTATCTCCTGGATTCGGCCCGATGACAGGTTTAATCCATGTTCATCGAGGCAATGGGGAGAAGTTGCCGTGGTCTCGAATCCGTCGAAGATCAAATCTCCATGGACGTCCGCGATGTAATTCAGTCTTCCGAATCTGACCTGATGGCCAGGGGCGTAGCTGTCGATCTGTTCCAGATGGCCAAACAAGTTGACCCGTAGTACGAAGCCGCCAAATACAAAGATCTGTCCGGGGAGAAAGGTTTCTCCCTGGATGACATCATTATTGACGATTGAAGGGGCCATCGAACCTTTTGTCGACGGCACAGTGGAACTCTCAACGAAAGCACCAATGTTGGTGTCAAAACAGCGGATCTCGGGTAGGGGGTCCCGAACTGTGCGTCTAGGATCGATGGTAACAGGAGACGGGGGACATAATGTCTACCCAGGTTCGGGACCTCTCTATGGAAGTAAAACCCTACGTCCTGCTTGATTGATATTGATGAATATGAGTGTTACAAGAGTGGATCTACCACGAGATCGTAATGGCTAAACCCTAGAAGTCTAGCCTATGTGGGTATGGTAATGAGTATATATGATGTCCTTTTTGGACTACCCCCTTCAGTTTATATAGACACCAGGGGAGATCTAGGGTTTACATGGAGTCGGTTACATAAGAAGGAATCTTCGATCGCTAAGCTTGCCTTCCACGCTAAGTAGAGTCCAATCCGGACACGATGCAGTCTTCAGCCTTCATGTCTTCATGCCTTCATGTAGCCGGACGCCCGAGGACCCCTTAGTCTAGGACTCCCTCAATCATCACGTGTCGAGGAACGTCCTCGCGGTCCGTAAATAGACTGGGTATATCCTGCTCTACTATCCAGGGCTTGCCGGAGGTCGTGTGTATTACCCCGAACTGTTTTGTCTCTGTTCTTTCATGGCGGTGTGGCGGGCTGCTGTTCAGCTTGAGTTGCCACTCTATCCCAACCACGAGGTGGTCGGTCTACCGCACTGTCCCGACCATGTAGTGTTCGGTCGGCCGCATTACGCGAGGGCAGTATGGGATCCGTCGCCTCTTCATCGAACTGAGGTAGCAACCTTTGCTTTGGGTAACTCTTGGCTGGGCATCTGAGGTCGTAATCTTCGGCTGCCAGAACATCAGTCCACCTGTCTATGAGCAGATCTTGGTCATCTTGAAGCTGCTGCTGCTTCTTTTCAGGCTCCTGGCGGTGGCTATTAGCTGGCGCTTGAAGCGCTCCTACTCGAGAGGTTTCTCAGGCACGATGAAATCTTCGTTGCCGAGGCTTTCCCCGTCCTTAGAGAGCGGATGATAACTATCGTCCTCCGAGCCATTGGGCCTGGCCTATTCGTCGGGGCTGGCTTGCCCGTTTTCTTGCTCCTCCTGTTCGGATGTTACCTGAGCAAGGTCTTCATTGTTTTTGGCATTGTCTGGTGTATTGTCTTCTCCGGTGCCAGTATTGCTGTCCTTTGAATGATGTGACTTAGAGCGGCACCGAGGACGTCGACGTTATTGCCATGTCTTAGGAGGTTTATTCTCAACTGGATTTTCTTTGTCATCGTCGTTGGTTGTTTTGGATGTGTCCACCATGTACACATCGTATGAAGAGGTGGCCGTCCAACGTCTGGTGAACGGCGGGTCCTGGGCCTCTTCTTCTCCGGCATCATCGTCCATACCATCAATGTCATCGGAGCCGTAATCGAGCATGTCAGTTAAGTCTTCGACAGTGGCTATAAAGTGGGTGGCGGGTGGGGAGCGAAATTCCCAGTCATCAGCTTCTAGTTCGAGTTGGATATAGTTCGGCTGTGAGTCCCCCGCCAAGGACAGGTTCTTTAATGAGCTTAGCACATCGCCCAAGGGTGAGTGCTGAAAGATGCCTGCAGCGCTGAACTCGAAGATCGATAAACGATCAAGTTCGGCATCCATGGACTCACATGGTTCGGAACTTACACCCAGAGACAAGTCCGGGGTTCCGGTGACACAAATATTGTGTGAGTTTAAGTCCATGTGCGGCTCCAACGCCAGGGAATCTACGGCCTCCGTGGTGGGGTTGAACCTCCAGTCCTTAGAAGGCACCGTATGCTCCGAATCTAAGGCCAGAGCAGTTACAGGAGCTATCTCCTGAATGTGGTCCGATGACAGATTTAGGTCATGTTCATCGAGGTGACCAGGAGCGATCGCCGCGGTCTCGAATCCAGCGAAGATCAAATCCCCAAGGATGTCCGTGACGTAGTTCAAGCTCCCAAATCTGACATGATGGCTAGGGGCGTAGCTATCGATCTGCTCCAGATGGCCAAACGAGTTGGCCCGCAGTGCGAAGCCACCGAACACGAAAATCTGTCCGGGGAGGAAGGTTTCTCCTTGGACAGTGCCATCGTTGACGATTGAAGGGGCCACCGAACCTTTTGAGGACAGCACAATGGAACTCTCAAAGAAAGCACCAATGTCGGTGTCAAAACCGGCGGATCTCGGGTAGGGGGTCCCAAACTGTGCGTCTAAGGTCGATGGTAACAGGAGACAGGGGACACGATGTTTACCCAGGTTCGGGCCCTCTCTATGGAGGTAATACCCTATGTCCTGCTTGATTGATCTTGATGAGTATGAGTATTACAAGAGTTGATCTACCACGAGATCGTAATGGCTAAACCCTAGAGGTTTAGCTTGTATGGCTATGGTAATGAAGGTATCCCTCTCCGGACTAAGTCCTCCGGTTTATATAGACACCGGGAGGATCTAGGATTACACAAGGTCGGTTACAAAGAAAGGAATCTACATATTTGGTCGCCAAGCTTGCCTTCCACGCCAAGAAGAGTCCCATCCAGACATGGGTGCAGTCTTCGGTCTTCGTGTCTTCATAGCCCATCAGTCCAGCCCATGGCTAACAGGCCGGACGCCCAAGGACCCCTCAAAGAGTACCCTGGTCTGGAAGAGCTTTTATGACCATTTGCCAAGGAGGAAATTGACCATGTAATCAAAATTATACCTTCAGACAGAGCACATGGACCGGTGGTTCCAACAGACAATTTTTGAATGTATGATGGGACATTATAAAGGAGGACTTTTATAAATTATGCCAGGATTTCTGGGAAGGTAAGATCAGCCTCAATTGCTTAAATACTTCTTTGATTACACTTATCCCCAAGAAAATCACTCCAGAGATAGTAAACGACTATCGCCCCATATCACTCCTCAATTGTGTTCTCAAGGTCCTTACTAAACTATTAGCAGAGAGATTACAAAAGTGGATCCTCAAAATTGTGGGAACCAATATGGTTTTATAAAGTCCCGCACAACCCAGAATTGCCTAGGATGGGCTTCGAATATATTCATCAGTCTAAGCACTCTAGCCAGGATATTGTTATTCTCAAACTCGATCTCGAGAAGGTGTTTGATACCATGGAACATTCATTCATCCTCAACATGTTTAAATGTAAGGGATTTGATGATAGATGGTGCATGTGGGTCAAAATGATCCTGGAGTCTGGCTCATCTTCGGTGCACTTAAATGGAATCTCAGGGGCTGGCTTTAAATGTTGTAGGAGAGTGCATCTAGGGGACCCGTTCTCCGCACTCTTATTTGTCCTTGCTACTAATCTATTACAGTCAATGGTAAATAAAGCTTGCTCATCAACACACCAATCAACAATCATGCATCTAAGAAATTCCTGGTTATACAATACGCTAATGATATGTCAATAGTCCTCCCAGCCAAACAGAATGATCTACAAGCCATCAAGGCACTTTTGGATTCCTATTCTAAAGCCACTAGTCTAACAATAAACTACTCCAAATCACAATTGATGCCCATTAACATTGCAGAGGAGAGGGCACAAGAACTAGCAAGTTCACTGGGCTATCAATTTGGCAAAATGCCCTTTACATACATTGGCTTGCGGGTAGGTGCAACAAGACCAACTGTTCATGAACTTATGCCATTGGTGGATCGAATTGAGAGAAGGCTCATGGGCACCATGATCTAGTTATCATATGGGGAGAGGGTACAACTAATAAATTCTGCTCTCTCCTCCCTACTTTCATTTGCAATGTGTGTGCTTAAACTACCCCTGAATCTTATTGAGGTTTTTGATCAAGCAAGAAGGCACTGTCTATGGAGAAAATTTCCTGATAGGGAAGTAAAAGTTGATTCACTGGCAGCTTGGGATCTAATATGCAAACCAAAGCTAAAAATAAGGGCTAGGGGTACTTGATCTAAAGATTAAGAATAAAGCCCTGTTGTTGAAATTCCTCCACAAATTCATGCACAAGGCAGACGTACCATGGGTTATGATCGTATGGAACCAACATTACGATTCTACACCTCCGCAAGTTGTCCAAAGTTGTGGATCATTTTGATGGAAGGACGTCTTATCCTTGATGAAGATATATAGAGGTATCACAACAGGCATCCCAGCGGCCGGGGACACGACTTCTCTAGAAAGACCAATGGAACAATGAGCGGGTGCTTATGGAATCACACGACAATCTGTTTTCGTTCTGTAAAAATGAAGACACATCCATTGTTCAATTTCATGCAACCCCGATCTCGCTCTACATTTTAGTCTCCCATTGTCATTGGAAGGCAGAGATGAACTGAATGATTTAACACATATCATCAATGGTTTAACGCTGCAATCTATGGAAACAAATGAATGGATCTTTTTCTAGGTAGAAACAGAGTACAGACCTAGAAAATTTTACAAGTTCCTATTCAGGAATATAACTGATCCAAGTTATATCACAAAGATTGGGAAATCCAAATGCATCATGAGGCACATAGTGTTTGCATGGCTTATGTTGATGGACAGAGTGAATACTAGGGATATGTTACTAAGGAGGCACTTTGACATAGCGGATGACCATTCTTGTTTAACCGCACATCTAGAGCATTGGAAACAAATGGCCATCTGTTATTGGATTGCACCTTACATGTGCAATGCTTTACTTTCTGCTGCTACACTCTCAGAATTGCATGTGTAGGGTGATACCTGACTTGTTAGAATTACTAAAATATGTCCACAACTAAAATTGGGAAAATGTTACATTTTTATTTGGTCAAGTAGTCTAATCACCTCCCTCTAGACATACTTTCAATCCTACATATAGGTGCACTCAAAATTTTACATACAACCAAGCAAAACTCTAAGTAATCCTCTAATTATAAGATTGACAGTTCTAAGAGTACGAAGCATGTAATTTCTTCCTCGGGCACTACAAAAAAAGGACACATCCATGACATTTTGGGCCGAACGAATTTTTTTTCTATCATACTTATGACACTTCTATGACGATAATTGTGACAAAACCCGTTATCATCATAGATGTGGTGGGGTCCTACTTCTATGACAAAAAATCATGACAAAAAATGGGCTTTTCGTCCTGGGCGGGCCGGAGATGCAGCTGCATGACATTCTTTGGGCCGTACATGATGGAAAAAACCATGGTAGAAGCAAGGGCAAGGAAAATATCGAGGAGTTCCCGGTTATGGTGGGTGGTCGGGGGATGAGCGATGCGCGTTTCTCTCGTACGTACGTGCGTGTGTGCGAGGCGTTGGGCTCTAACTGAACCCGAGTGAGGCGTTGGGTTCTAACTGAACCCGAGCGATTGCACTACAGGCTACGCGTTACTGAACCCGAGCGATCGATCGACCCCTTGCTATTAACTGAACCTGAGTGATTCCTTCGCTACTACTGCTAACTGAAGCCGATCGATGTTGCCTCTGGATGAACAGTGAGTGTTGTTGGGGGGTTTGGATGAACAGTTCCCGGTGGGGGGTTGGATGAACATGACCCCGTGGTAGTAGAGGCCGTTGCCGCAGGGTGAACAGTACTCCGATCGATCGAGGCGGTGGAGGGGTGGATGAATAGGACCCCGTGGAGGGTTGGATGAATAGGATGATCCCGTGGAGGGCTGGTTGAACAGTAGCCGGTGGACGGCTGGATGAGCAGTACCCCGTGGAGGGGTGGTTGAACAGGACCTCGTGGAGAGGGCTGGTTGAACAGTAGCCGGTGGAGGCTGGATGAACAGGAGCCCATGGATGAACAGTCGCAGGTGGAGGCTGCAGGAGGTCAACGGTGGATGAACAGTAGCCCGTGGAGGGTGGAGGAGGTCAACGGTGGAGATGAACAATATCCCATGGAGTCCCGTTTTGCAGTATGCCACACCCCTCCCTATGAACAGGACCCCCGTTTCGACCGTAGCACTCCAACACAAGTATGTTTCCTCCGTTTTGCGGTACGCCACACCCCTCCCGATCAACAGGGCCCCGTTTCGACCGTAGGAGGTCCAACAGAAGTCCGTTTCCTCCATTTTGCGCTACGCCAGACCCCTCCCGATGAACAGGATCCCGTTTCCACCGTGGCCGGTCAAACACAAGGCCGTTTCCTCCGTTCTGCGGTACGCCAGGCCTCATTTCCGTTGCATGTTCCGTCCAAGCCGGTTGGCTCCCGAGGAACACGACAACGCATTCCGCTCCGACGCAGCCGGTTGGCTCCATGAACACGACGATGATGCAGTTTCTCCATTCCGACCCAGCCACAACCATGTACACGAGCCCTGGCCATATGTATGCGCGAGTAGGCGTTCGAGACCCCGCCCGTATGTACGTATGTGGCCGTACTTACTTTCTTGCACCCTGGCCGTTGTACATACGTGTACATGCTACGTGCGCGCCTCTACTACGACACGTGCCGCCTCTACTGCTACATGTTCCCTTCTTTGCACGGCCACGCTTCATCACTGTAGCCTGCAGACAGACCGATCGTATGTACGTACACATTCGCGACCAGAATGACAACGCTACTTATGCTTCGACCAGGTGGGTCCCGAGTATCAGGCACTTCCTTGCGTGCGAAGATGTAGCTGGTGGGTCCTTGCAGTCAGGAGGGAAACATTTTTTTCATGAAATACGGTGGCCCGTCCGATGGGTCCCTGCTATCAGGTGGAGGAATCATTATTTTGCGCGTAATAAGGAGGCACTTCCTTGCTGTGGCCGTGGACCCAGCTGTCAGCCTCTCCACGTACAGTACTCTTCCGATGGAAGTCGTTCCTTGATCACATTGACCACACCGCGCCGAGAGCACCAAGGTGGTGGACGATGGCGAGGCCTAGGAAGGGGGCGATGTGGAGCCGGGGAAGACGCGGCAGTGGAAGCCCACGCGGAGAGGAGTACGAGGGTTCACTAGTTCAGCTGCGGTGTGAGGCTGCCGTCGCCGCAGGGCCTGGCCAACGGTGGGAGTAGTACGGGCGGTGAGGCCTCCATGGCAGCACAGTCGGCCACGGGAGGCAGGAGCAGGCGACACGACCAGCGCTGCTCTGGGCGGCTCGAGCAAGAAGACCAGAGGTTGAAGAAGCACTACGACCGTTGGATGGACATCATACGGTCACTGGAGCTAGAATCGTTCATATTGACTAAGTTGACAAAGCCCTCCGTCCCCGTCAACTTAGTAGGCCCACAAGTCAACCTCCCACTATGCTGGGTCCCAGCTAGCAGGGGAGTATTCATTTTTTTTGTGCGCAATAAGGAGGCACTTCCTTGCGTGCGAAGATATAGCTGGTGGGTCCGAGCTGTCAGCGGGGGAACGTATTTTTCACAAAATACAGAGGCCCTTCCGGTGGGTCCTAGATGTCAGGTGGAGGAATCATTATTTTGCGCGTAATAAGGAGGAATTTCCTTGTGTGTGGCCGTGGACCCAGCTGTCAGCCTCTCCACGTATAGTCCACTTCTGATGGATGTCGTTCATTGACCATGTTGACCACGCCGTGCCAAGAGCACCAGGGTGGTGAACAACGGCGAGGCCTACGAGGGGAATGACACAGAGCCAGGGAAGACACGACAGTGGCTTCCCACGCGGTGGGGAGTACGAGGGTTGATTGGTTCGACTGCCGTCACCGGAGAATACCATCAGGTGAGGGTGAGTAGAGGGATGGCTAGGCCAGCGATGGGAGTACGGTGGGGCGGTGAGGCCTACGCGACAGCATAGCCGGGCGCGGGAGGAGGGAGCAGGAAGTCCCGCTGGCGCTTGTTTGAGCGGCTGGAGCAGGAAGAGCAGAGATTGAAGAAGCACGACGGCCGTTGGATGGACATCCAACAGTCACTGCTTGTGTGTCAACCTTTTTTTAGGAAAGCCTCAAATCTGTGGGAAACAGCATACATCCCATCTGCCATTATTTCTAATAATTTACAGCCCATTTGCTAATTCTTAAGGTTTTTTGGAGCCCATATTCTTTTTGTTAGCATTACAGCCCATATTGTGGCCACGGTTAAAAAATTATACGAAATTTTGCATATTTCGGTGCGGTCCGAACTGTTTTTAATCCTGAAATTTCGAGTCACATTCAAACTGATTTTAAAAATAAATGTATATCAATATAAAATCCAACAAATTTTCCATGCATAAAAATCAATGCAATTTAAAATCTCGAAATGAAAAAAAATAAAACTAATTGCCGGTTTGATGTGTTTAAAAAATGTACAACCCATTTCTCATTACTGATAGGCCATTTTCTCTGCCAGCCGAATGAAGCTCTCCTCATCTTGAAAGTTTGCAGCCCAACAGGCCTGATAAAACGACTTACTTGACAAATCACAAAAAACTGGGCTAGCCATTTTCAGAAAGAACAAAAAAACTACAGGGCTGGTCTGTGGTAAACATAAATGAAAAGTCTGTCTAGACAGGCCAGTGTGCCCCGCACAGCCCAGTTGACACCCTGCTTCCGTCTCAAAAACAAATTAGATAAATGCCACTCCAATTATGGCGATTCATAAAAATGCCACTGCAATTTTCAAACTTTGAAAAATGCCACTGCAATTTTTGCAAACTTTGAAAAACGCCACTCCAGACTTCAAAAAATGCCACTGGAAATGGCATGAAATGGCATATTTCGAAGTCGAGAAATTGCAGTGGCATTTCTAGGAATCACTAGATTTGGAGTGGCATTTATCAAATTAACCCAAAACAAAAATAACTAGGCGAGCTGCTGGGTCCCTGGTGTCAGCCGCTCGTTGTGCAATTCTCCACGTGCAATTCTCCTGCTTATTGGCTTGAAATAAGGAGGCACTTGCTTGTGTACTGCCATGACTTTGGTGGGTCCCCACTGTCATCCTCTCCACGTACAATCATCTCCTGATTGTGTACGCGTCAACCTGGTAGACCCACAAGTCAGCCTCTAAACCCATGGCGGACAAATACAACCCATTTAAAACAATAACAGCCCATTCCATACGTTCAAATGGAAAGTTCAACATTCAGAGCAAAGTAACAGGTCTGATCCAGATATAGAGTACTGAACTTCCACGTTGACAACCATCATAGCCAAGTTAACTCTCTACTCCCACTAATAATCTAGTAGTGTACAAGTACTAACTTACTCTTAGCTAACTAGACGATGTCGGCCGCCATCTGCGGTACATGCTAAACATCGGCACCGACGTCCTCCGCCTCGCCTCGGACTTGCCAGAGGTGAGATAGGGTGCGTTGCTCGCGTGCGTTGGCCCTTTCCATGCCGGCGTGGTCCACTGAAGCTTCGGCTTCTAAGCGGCAAACCCACTTGACGAGCTTGTAGTAAAATTCGGCGTCGCGAACGCGTGCGTGCCCGACAGCCTCCAAGGCTATTTGCCGGGCGCTGGCCTCCACGTAGTCGGCCCAGTTGCGGGCGCTCTGCTCGCGACTCAGAGCGTCGGTGCGCTGTTGTTTCATGTCCCGCTAGCGGCGCAAATCGGCAATATGCTACTCCTCTGCCAGGCGGTCCCGCTCCAACAACTCCTCATACTCTGCATTGCCATCTAAAGACCGATAGAATGCCTCCTCCCTCCGTCGGCCTTCCGGTGAAAAAGCAAACACTAGTTCCGGCGGTGACCGCCTCTGACGTCGCCTATCGCGGACGGGCGGGGGCATGGCGAACATGGCGAGAGCGAGGATAAGTGGTGAGCGACGTCGGGCCGGTGGGGGCTTATGAGGATAGGGCGAGTTGGGTGATGGTGCCACCGGAGAAGCCCGAGAAACATTAATTATAGGCGGAAGGTAGGAAAACTAGCGTGTCGCGGGAAATGCGATGGTCATTGGAATTCAATGCATAAGCAGGCATGGCTTAGCGCGCCATCTTGCCGTGGAAAACTAGAAAAACTGAAATTATGACAGGGTCGTACTGTCGCGTCAGTGGTGCGTTCCGTCCATGCTGGGTGACACGCCGGAATGATGGTCAAAAGAGTGCACTCGAATCATCCAGATGAGGTACTCCCTCCTTGTCAATAATGATTCCACGGATTTAAAAGGCCCGCAACAATTAAAGAGCATCTTTTTCGCATCAGTTAGCTGCCTTAATTATGGCCGGCTGCATGCAGCCACTCAGAATCGCTCGCAGCTAGTACATGGAGCAGCATGCAACGAGTCACAGCCAAGGGCATGCATGCAGCCACTTAAATCATTGTAATTAACTAGGCTTAAACTTCTACGTGCAGTTAATTATTGCCATGCCTTGGTCTTGCTGCTTTGGCTCACGGGACTAATAAACCCGGACAGAGGGAGTACCTTGGTTCGTGAGATTTTTGAATTAAGCCCTGCAAACCGGAAAGGAGGTACTAGTACGTGCGTGATCCGCTATTTATTCGTGTAGGATAGAGTAGGTCGTTTCTTGAATTGAGCCCTGCAAACCGGAAAGGAGGTAGTACGTGCGTGATCCACTATTTATCCGTGTAGGATCGAGTAGGTCGGATAGTGCACGTGTAGGATCGAGTAGGTCGGATGGTGTACGTGTACGATCGCATTAGCTGATGAATGTTAGCTGGGAGATAGGGCATTTGCGAACATTTTTGCTGGCAGTTTCTTCAGATTCACATGGCATTTTCTTCAGAGCGGCTTGTCAGTTTCTTCAGAGGTAGGCATTTTTATTCAAAAAACTGCCACTTCGGATCTTGCATCGTGACTAAAACTGCCAGGAGCGCATTAGTAGGCTAGCTAGTGATCGATCAGTAACTTGTAAACACTGAGTGAACAGAAAAAAGGAACTGTTAGTAACTTGTAAACACTGAGAACACAAAAATAAGGATCATGTTGTACATAGCAGTAAGAGCCGATCCGTTCGAAATGTTCACACGAGACTCACAAGCCTGGCATTGTACTATGTTCACATTAGTAGCCCAAATTCAAAACCAACTAGTACGATTCCCATACATAAGATCAACATGTTAATGCATCTCAATGATTCACAGATCATATACAAATATGTAGCTCCAAAAGCAAAGATCTAGAAAAAACATATGTTCTTCCTACTAACATGGATGCTTCTCTTGGCTAACATTCAGTACAGACTGAAAGACAAATTTGTTTGTGAAGTCAACAATTCCTCTTGCAAACATAGGTGGTTTCGCCAACAGCTGGAACCATGAGAATGAACCACACATGATGGAGGAACATCCACTTCAATATGATTTGGTCTTCTCTCAATCACACGACGAGACTATTTTCGGAATACAAACTTTAACTTAGGCAAAATAATGCCCATTGTATAATCAGACCAAAGCAATGAAGCACCTAGTGTTGGCCAATAAATAGTACATTACTACTTTTCTGCAGTCCATGAAGTGACTATCCAATCTTTCTACGTCTATTTTTCAAATGGTACTTCATGCAGTGACTATACTATTCTCTTATGCAGTTCAACCAAAATTGTGGTCACTTTGTTTGTTTGCCAAATAGCAACGGGCAGGCATCTCTGTCTGCACAAATATCAAGCAGCTAGTAAACATATACCCCACCTTGTATTTTCGGTTTAAACACATCTCTTCTGCTTAGCTTCTGTCATGTTTTGCACTAGACAATTTGATACATTCATGTTTTTCCCTGGACAATTTCATACTGAATTGATTTTCTGGTTTAGAGCAAAAATATAGTGCCTATTCCTCATCAGACCAAGGATATCCATGTTCGCAGTGATGAAGAGGTGAAATCGATACAACCGAAATTGAGCATCCAATCATTGAATCATGTCCTGCACCTCCAATTTAGGTCCACCCTGCCAATAAATTCACATGCAAACCACTAGTATTACTATCTAATGATAGTACAAAAAGAGTAGCAAGATAGTAGCAAACCATGTACCTTTGTAATGAACACCTCATAGTGCCACCAATTGGACATAAAGGTTTGGAAGAAAACATGCTCCTAATGTTGAACCATTTGGACTTTTTGTGCAGTTCCACTAAAATTGAGAATCTATGTTTGCATAGATATCGAAAGTGTGATTACTATAAAAGTGGAACTATTTGAAGTATAGACTCACAAATAAAAGCATTCCAATTTCTTAATGGGAAAAGGTAGCAAGAATGTTTCTAACCACCTGTTTGAAGGAATAAATAAGGCAATAGTGGATGATGTCAGGAAGGCATATATAGTTCTTTCTGAAAGAATGATCGATTCCTGACCTTTCCTCTTCTTTTAAGCATATTTTGTGTAGTTCAACTAAAATAAAATGCCATCACCACCTTGACAATTCAGTGACACTATACAAAAGGAAATGAGTTAACATTACATCATGATGTCAGGTATGTAGTCGACATGCATTAGAGACAAACATACAGACCTCCTCCAATAACATAATGAACATTAATTTTAACAAAGGTGTGACTAGCTTTACTGGGATAATTTGAGTGAACTCTACACCCTCTGCTCCTTAATATAAGATGTTTTCGCAGTTCAATTTAAAGTACCCAAACATCTAGTATTTAGAAAAATTGGTAGTAGTTTTCTTGAGCACATATCTGGGAAAGCTTGCCACACTTTATTTATGTCCATACGCTAATGCAACACCATTCGAATAGTACAAATATACACTAATCCAGTGGCTAGTGCAACAGTAGAGTAGTTATTTTATTACAGGGTACAATACAATGGTTTTACTGAACAGTTTCAATAAACTCTAGCACTGGAAGATTTCTATAAGAATTAACAATACAAAATGTAAAGGTAACAAGTTTCAGCATTGGTATACTAGCTGTGCATGAGCATTAAACCAAATACAAAAGTTTGAAGGTAACTAGCATTATTAACTAATGACAATATAGAAAATTGCAAACCATGTACCTTCAAGGTAAATATCATTTCGAACTCGAGGGGACGTAAAAATTGCTATCCCAATATTGATAATCGGTCATACATAAAAACTTGATGGAACGAATCAAGAGAACAGCCAGAGGAGGAGGTGCCCACTCTTTCCTCTTGAAATTGTACAAAAAAATTTGACTTATCTCATGAAAGTGAGGTATCTAATCTATAAGCATTAACAGTGCAAAAATCTGAAGGTAGTAACAAGATTCATCATTGGTATACTAGTTGTGCAACAGCATTAGAATGCCTTAGATGAAAAATCTTTAATACATCCACAATCAACAGCTAACCCTGAAATAATCCAGTGACATTAAATAGCATTGCTTAAATTTATCGGTGGCGTTAGACTAAGTGCGGCATTAGTTAAATGTGGCATCACTTTAGCAGTAGCATTGCTTGACTTTCTGCAGGCGTTATACTAACAGCAAAAAGTGGCAATAAGAGCATGGGAGGCCCATTCAGATAGTGGGCGCCAGTACGATGTACCTCCACAGACACATAGAGTGGTGAGGGAGGTATGGTTGCCCAGAGCAACAAATATCCAGGCAGCATATGTGGATTACGTCCCATTTTTGTTCTCTTTAGCCACCTTTTTACTATGTGAGAACAAAAAACCGATCGACCTGGTCATTCTCTATTGCGTTGTCATGCCTTTCTACCCTTCTTCAACCAAGAGACACGAGACTCGTTCCTTAGTTACTGATTTTCCCCTTTTCAACCTAGACGCGGGTTCAATGCCTACTCTCTTGGAAAGTACAGTCTCCCTTCGTTTCCTAATTCAACCCAGACTTGGATTAGTCTGCATGAAGTAGGTTTTCCTTTAATAGTGCAAATTAAGGTTTTCGTCTGCGTGACCAGCAGAGCAGAGGATAGCAAATTGGGAAGATGGCGGAGTGGAAAAAGATCCACATGCAACAATGTGGCAGATGGGGCAATAGAACAAGGGTATGGTTTGAAAAGAGGTAGCATACCTGAGGGTCGGTGGGAAGTGGCTTCGTTCGTGGTCGTCATCCTCCGCACACACTACAGCAGCGAGCTTGGGGACGGAGGCCATCCCACGCGGGTGCTAGGTCTGAGAGGACGGCCTTGTCATCAGTGCGTGACCTCGCTCGCCGACGAGGAGCGTCAATGCTGCACGTCCTTTTATTCCACGGGTGATCTATGACCACTGGTGAGGAGGGAGAGAGAGGCCGTCTTTTTTAGATCTAGAGAGAGGGTGATAGTGTGAGAAGCAAGTGGGCAGCCCTTAGCAAGAAAGCGCTGAAGCTCCAGCCTATATATCTTTTTTATATTACTAGTACTAGAGGTGGAGTAGTGGTAGAGTACTTTATATTTTCTCTGCATGCAGTACAAGTTAGTCGTGCTTCAAAACTAAATAGCACGCCATTAAAAAATAAAGTCGAGAAATAATGCGGCACTTTGGGCCAACGCGGCCAGATCGCATTTTGCACGAGAAATGACACACCATGTTCCGTTGACATGTGGTCCCGTTCCAACATGTCAGTGAGACGACGATGAGTCCTTTTGTACAATTTCCAAATGGACGTCTATGTAGGCCAGGGCACCTCTTCGTGTATGGTGGCAACCGTCCACTGCCTCTTCGCCTTCCCCTCTCGATTTGGAACTGCTATTGCACGCTCTTCCTTCCTCCTCCATTTTCCTTCACCCTTCCTTTTGCCATTGTTCGATCGTCTTCTCCATGGAGGGAACAAGCCAGAAACGACCCCATTATTCTTGCACCGATTTGAAAGATGACGTGGTGGCGGGACTCATTGATCGGTGCGATGTCATCACCTCGGCTAGCATGGCAGGTTCGTTCAAGACCATTCTTGACTCAACTAATAACATCATTACAAGGAATCCAAGGGTCCATGAGCGGTTTGATCTCCCTTATCTTCTTTGCTATAACCCTGTTTACATGGGTGCGGAAGACGGAGGCCTCGCCTTGTGCAACTTGATGCCGCTTGATAACAATACGTGTGATGTCAAGATGCCATCTCTTAAGGGTAAGGCCTGGGCTGGCGCAAATGGAGATTGGTTTGTTTATATTGGGTACAATTGCGAGTGGGAACTTGTGAATGTGTACACTCATCAGCGTATTCCACTTCCAAAAATCTCAGAGTACCCTGAGGTTGAGCACACAGATGATCTATGTACGTTCAAATACGATCATGGTGGCTGTCGTCTATGGAATATAGCAATTTGTCGAGTTCCCAACCGCTCTTGGAATTACGAGAAATATGAAGTTGTTGCTATCTTCGACAAGCTTGTTGCGGTCGTTACTAATTCCACGGTTCGTCCATGGATATTTCTCAAAAATCAGTTTATGTACACGGATGAGTATTGTGATGCAATTGAATACGAGGATCTTGTGTTTGCTGCCACCACTTGTGGGACTGATTTTGCATGGGATCCTCGTAGTTTTGGTACGTTTGTCTTCCACCGTAATTATAATTGTTTCATCCACATGCATGTGGGTTAGCAAGTTTCCCTTTACTAATTAACCTTCTTCTTGTGTTTCCAAGGTCCTGTGAACATTCCACCACCTATACTTGAAAAATTTTATAACCAAGGGGGAGATAACGATGGTGATGATCACGAGCATGAGGACGAGCATAACTTATATACTCAGTGGCGCCTGGCAACTAATTCCAATGGATCACTTCTTCTTTTCCGTGTATAGTGCACCGAGATTGTTACTACTGAGGGAGCACGTATTGTCTCCCATGTTGCCCTCTCTGGACCTATTCCAACACCCGTTGCAGGGTATTCGGGATGGATACTAGTGTGCTAGCGCCAATACCTTCTCCCTGGCACTGTATTGATAGTCTTGGAGAAAACTCGCTCTTCCTTGGACAAAACTATCCAATGATGGTGAAAGGCAATCCAGCTGTTGTTGACACAACGTTACTACCATTTATGAGAAGCAACTTTATCTATACCTCGGACATTGTGATGGTTCCCTACCCTGGTCCTGATATATGCCGCTTTAGCCTGGATGATCAGTCTTGTGTTGCTCTCGTTATTGACAATAGCTGGCCCTTCCCAGAGCACCCATGGTTCAAAGCAAGCATTTGCAACACTGAGGATTGGTTGAGTTGAAGCTCATTTCATTGCTTGTTTTTGTTGTGTGATGAAAACTTCAGTATTTACTAGAATGTTTTGTTGGAAATAATTTATAATCCAACATGTATCCTCGTTGTCGTTGTGTGTTGATGACTTGTCGTATGTAATGAATGGTACATTTGCAAATGCATGTCATAGACTCAATTTATGAATGGTTTTCAAGTCACTTCTTGGAAGACAAACTTCAGTACCGTAGTAATATAGCCAGCATCCGGTTAGTATATGAAGTTGCCACATCACATAGAGCTACCAAATATTGGAGTATGCTAGCCCTCCACCAGCGTGCCTTTTCAAATGGCGGACGAAGTGAGAGGTCGCGTCACCTTGTGTACAGATCTGAGATGCCACGTGTACTAGATGAATGACTCCAAGTTCGACCACTGTGATGCTAGGTGCAAGCGGAGGAACACTGTTGGAGAGAACCCCCTCATAAGTTTCCTACATTGGTCGTTTGATTCATAGGATAGAATGCTATAGGATTTTTTTCCTATGTAATCATGTTTTAATTGGCAATCTAGCATCCACTCCAACTTTTGTTTCACTTCCTTTGTTCCTACGAAGAGATTACTTGCTCTAAATGATGTGTTGTTGCAAGAGCCGCCTATATTAATTAACCATGCTCTAAAAAGGTGGACCAGCTTTGGCTATAGTAGTACTGTACTAGGTTAGTAGGTGACCTTGCGCTTGGCTCTTCTCCTCTTCCGGAAGTCGAACAATAATGATGGTACTACAGTAGTACTACTTCTGGCAATCTGACACCAAATGAACTGTTGCACGTCCACCGCTTGTAAGCAAAAGTTTCTCCTCGTGTTGCGAGCCACCACACACATGTTGGTGAGGGAGAAGGCGTGGCTTCTCGCCGTTCTGCGAGTTGACGGGACACATCAAAGTTAGTATTTACTAGCACAATTGCCCGTGTGTTGCAACGGCAGAATTAAACCCTCGCATGACAATGCACGGTCAGACGGAGTCTCCTGATTGATGTGGCCATTGCCAAGCTCCTGTTGTGGCTGCTATAGCGGCTAGTGCAGCTGGGTATCCTTCATAGTTTTAAATAGCACGCTTAGTCTCTTAGTGACGGACCACTTCTAAACAGTATAGCATGCTATACCGCCCTATTTAAAATGCCCGTTCATGTGTTTGGTCCAAAATTTCTTAGTGCAGGGCATGTTCTAAACGCAATAGTGTGCAGGCGGATGTTGTGTGGCAGCCGCACCGGACTGCTAGCTTTGCTGTATCATGATGCGTCAAACAATTTATTTTTTCTGAGCGTGATCTTGCCGATCAACATGGACGCGCATGAGCTGACAGCATGGCCTTCGGCCTAGCATCTGTTTAGGGTTGCAGCAGCTCCGGCGGCACTATTTCATTTCTAGCCACCGCCACTCCTTGAGTCTTGTCCTCCGTTTATCTTTTTTGCTTTGTGCTCTTTTTCTGTGATGCTGCAAGCTGAAGAGCTGCTCGGGGAGGTTGGCGTCGGGGATGCATTGGAGCTGAACCGGTTGCTGCAAGGGAGTTCATCATCCAAGAATGGCGTTGCCGTGTTCGGAAGGTAGGGTGGTGGCGAGACTTACGTCGATCTAGGGTTTCAGGCTGGATGCATGTATGGGTTGTTCGAGTTAATGGGCATCGATGCATGTATATATGCATGTGTAGGCGGCTCGGCTCAAACCAGCTGTACATAAGGACTTGTAGTTGGGACTGAATTGTGCAACATATGGTTTTCTGACTCGATGCATGCATATGTGCATTTTTTTGAAGGGATGCATGCATATTTGGATATGCAGGCTCCCCAAACCATCAACCAGGCAGAATCTTCTAAGCCCACTAAAATTATAATCTGAAGACCACGTACATGCTGTGGTCGCACATAGTTCAGCTTCCGTATGCTTTGACATACCAAAAAGCCTATATAAAAAGACGGACGGAAATTTGAGCTATATAAAAAAATTTACTATGGACCAAACCAAACCAAGAATACCTATTCTAAGCCCACTAAAATTACAATATGAAGACCACGTACACGCTGTGGTCGCACATAGTTCGGCTTCCATATGCTTTGACATACCAAAAAAGCCTATATAAAAAGACAGACGGAAATTTGGGCTATATAAAAAAATTACTATGGACCAAACCAAACCAAGAATACCTATTTCTTTTAATAGTAGGTATAGATTAGTAATCTGTTCAAAAAGGGCCGACCATGTACATGGCTACCATCCCGTGCTCTGTCATTGAGTACGTGCACTATTCACGTGCCATCGAGGAGAAAAAATATTACATAGTACTAGGTGCCATCGAAGTGCACGACTCACCTACGCACTACATATCTCCATTTTCTTGCATGACACGCCACCTTGATGCTAGATGTCCCGCGTGTCATGGAGGCATATAGTATGATTTTTAAAATGGAGGCATATAGATGTCCCGCGTGTCGACAAAAGGATGAACAAAGCTCGTGTCTTAAATAAAAGAGTGGAAGAACATAGATTCCCGACGACCAAGAAGGAGCAACAAACCTCGCGGTGGAGCGTCTGCACTCATAATATTTTATATTATTCAGTCATATAAAATCAACCAAATCTCTCCACGTCCCTATACCATTTTATAGTATGAGAATAACTTTGAACGTAAGCCATTGATTGACTCTATCCAATGGTCATAGTTGGAAAATCCAAACAAAACCAAGCATTGGATCAACTCTTTTAGCACTTAGATTGTGGCCTCCTACCCACCTAGCCCACCTATATATCCACTCACGTGTGATGACCACAAGAGCTATCCACTCAGATTGTATGTTAAAAAAATAAAGGTCGATAACTAATGTGCCACCTCAGGCGAACGCGGCCAGGTCACATTTTGCACAAGAAATTACACACCATGTTTCGTTGACATGTGGTCCCGTTCCAACGTGTTAGTGGGACGACGGCAAGTCCTTTTGTACTATTTCTGAAAGGACATGTAGGCCGGGGCGCCTCTTCGTGTACCGTGGAAAATTGGCAACCGTCCACTGACTGTTCGCCTTTCCCTCTCGATTTGAAACTGCTGTCGCACGCTCTTCTTCCCTCCTCCATTTGCCTTCACCCTTCCTTCTGCCATTGTTCGATCGTCTTCTCCATGGAGGGAATAGGCCGGAAACGACCCCGTTATTCTTGCCCCGATCTAAAAGATGACGTGGTGGAGGAAGTCATTGATCAGTGCGACGTCATCACCTCGGCTAGCATCGCAGGTTCGTTCAAGACCATTCTTGACTGAACTAATAACATCATTACAAGGAACCCAAGGGTCCATGAGCGGTTTGATCTCCCCTATCTTCTTCGCCGTGACCCCGCTGACTGGCGCGGGGACGAGGGAAGCCTCGCCTTATGCAAGTTGATGCCACTTGAAAATGATACATATGATGTTAAGATGCCATCGCTTGAGGGCAAGGCTTGGGCAGGCACAAATGGAGATTGGGTTGTTTATATTGGGTACAACTGCGATTGGGAACTTGTGAATGTGTACACTCATCACCGGGTTCCACTTCCAAAAATCTCAGATTGCCCAGAGGTTGAGCACACTCGTACTCTACGCACGTTCAAATACAATCATGGTGACTGTCTTCTACGGAAGATAGCAATTTGTCAAGTTCCCAACCGCTCTTGGCATTACAGGAACTATGGAGTTGTTGCTATCTTCAACAAGCTTGTTGCCGTCCTTCATGGTTCGGCTGGATGGATATTGCTCAAAAATCAGTTTCTATACATGGATGTGTAATGTGATGCAATTGAATATGAGGATCTTGTGTTTGCTACCACCACTCGTGGCACTGTTTTTGCATGGGATCCTCGTTGTTTCGGTACGTTTGTCTTCCACCGTAATTATAATTGTTTCATCCACATGCATGCGGGTTAGCAAGTTTTCCTTTACTAATTAACCTTCTTCTTGTGTTTCCAAGGTCCTGCGAACATTCCACCACCTATACTTGAAAATATTTATAACCAAGGGGGAGATGACAATGGTGATGATCACAAGCATGAGGACGAGGAGGGCCCATATACTCAGTGGCGCCTGGCAACTTATTCCAATGGATCACCCTTTCTTTTCGGTATACAGCCCACTTCTGATGTTACTACTAAGGAAGCAGGTGTTGTATCCCATGGTCGCACTCTCCGGACCTATTCCAACACCCGTTGCATTATATTCGGGATGGATACTAGTGTGCTAGCGCCAACACCTTCTCCCTGGTATAGTATTGATAGTCTTGGAGAAAACTCGCTCTTCCTTGGACAAAACTATCCAATGATGGTGAAAGGCGATACAACTGTTGTTAACACAATGTTACTACCATTTATGAGAAGCAACTGTATTTATACCTCGGACATTGTAGTGGTTCCCTACCCTGGTCGTGATATAGTAGGCCACTTCAGCCAGGATGATCAGTCCTGCGTTGGTCTCGAGATTGATAGTAGCTGGCCCTTCCCAGAGAATCACTTGTGGTTCAGAGCAAGCGTTTCCAACGCCGAGGATTGGTTGAGTTGAAGTTCATTTCATTGCTTGTTATTTGTTGTGTCACGAAAACTTTAGTATTTATAATGTATCCTCGTTGTCTTTGCGGGTTGATGACCTGTTGTATGTAATAAAATGATATGCCTGTGATAAAATTACTAAATTTATGAATGGATTTCAAGTCGCTTCTCTGAGTGGGTGCTGCGACGAGGAAAAAAATATATTTCAGAATACATAATTGTACGTGCATTGCAACAGGTTATCGGATGAGGCCAATCAACAATAGTACACTATTTGTACTAGCTTCACATGCTGCACTATCTCTACGTCTACGTACGTAATACAACAAGTTTTAAACTTGAGATAAGCCACCCACCCTCACAAAGAACACTTTTTAACCTAGCACAGACTCCAGGAAATTTGGCCACAGCGTGAGGTGGGCCATATGTTACTGTGTTCGTTGTACGTAAGTACTATATAGTAGGGTGGCATGGGCCAGAACGAGCATTCACATCCAGGAGTACGGCACACGCCACCAGCACGATTTCCATCTGACACCATATTTCTTGGAGTCTGTGCTACAGCTATCTCTTCAACCTCGTCGTTTCTCTAACTCAGCCATCGCGCGGCGGGCGAGGTGGGGGTTTGCCGACAGTTGGTTTCCTCAACTGCAGTCCCACTTATAAGGCCAAGTCCAAGGCATGACCCCAAATGGACCTCCGTTTTGCCCAGATTCTGTCCGTTTGGGTAGGGCAATGGGGTCGTGTATGGGTCCTTTCTCGGATGCGGTGGCCATGCGCCCAACGCGCGGATGCATCCTGGCCGCGTACATTTTTCTTTGCAAACACATATCTTTTTTTCATCATTGATTTTTGGTACATGGAAATACATCACCAAAATTTGACTAGAAAAGCAAGACCAAAGAAAACAACAACCACAAGAATACATTTTAGAAGATATCCAACTTCCATAACTGCTCCTGTAAGTTGGATTAGTGCCTTCTGGATGCATTCATTGTTGATCTGTGGAGGCTCGATCTTGCGTGCTTCTTTCTTCTTCGAGTGTAAAGAAGTAGACGTTGCTTCCTCGCATCTAGTCTCAGGTCTAGCCTCTATTCTATCAACAAGTGCACTAGTCTCATCTCTAGCCTCTATGCTAGCTAAAAGTGCTAGAACATCTACTAAATTGCGCCCTATCAATATATCGATGTACTCTTCTTCCCAATACCAAAACTTGCAACCATTATACACAATAAAATTTTAAGTTAGCACAACTTGTCTAATCTGAGAGCATAATCGAAGATTTGGTCGAGTTCTTCCTCCTTTTGCCGACACGTGGGACATCCACCATCCAGGTCGTGTCATGCAACAAAATGGAGTGGTAGTTGAAGCCACGTGATGTGCATCTTGGGTTACACTGTAAATAGAATCTTAGTACTCTTGAATAACTCCAAAAGCGGCCACCGAAGATCTTTATTGGATTTGTTTTTAATCACCAGCATGTCGAGGTGAAAGATGTGCAGGTTCAGTGGGTCCTCTTGCATTTTCACTGACATGTGGGACCGCATATGAGCAAAGAGACGATGGGCTCCGTGCATCTGCTAGCTAGCCAAGAAGAGAGATAGAGGAGGGCTGAGCACGGACTCTAGGAAATTTGTTGTATGTAACCAGCTCCTTGATATAGGCTCCATATAGTGGGGTGGCATGGGCCATAACTAGCATTCACGTCTAGCAGTAAGGCACATGCCACCCACACGAGTCCCATCTGACACCAATTTTCTTGGAGTCCATGCTACAGCCATCTCTTCTCCCTCCTGTTTTGTCAGCCATCGCGTGGTGGGTGGGGTGGGGGTTTGCCGATAGTGGGTTTGCTCAACTACGGTCCCACTTGTAAGTGAAAATGCAACACAACACGCATTCCCCCTTGAGCGGCATGCCGGACCAACCGTGTGGGCAGCAGGGTGCGATGCGAACACGGCAAGCTTTTCCTTTTGAACTTGTAACTTGAAAATTTTGGTTCTACTCCATGGCGCGACCGATAGATAGAAATAACGATTTTCCCTAGAGTAATGAGAAGTTAGGTTCTGGCACGGTTCATGCATGGAGTACGTATAAAAATTATGAAGTTGATGCTACAGGTAAGATAATTACTAGTAGTACCATATACTACTACATGGATTTGACGGGAAGATAAAGATACATACGGATCCATCAATGACATCCTCACGCCCTAGTGCACCGGGTCACCAACCGACGTGTGAGGAGCAGCGATGTTGGCGGCGAGCTCAACGTGCTTCTGAACAATGTCGTCCAAGGTTGCCCTGCGGGTCAAGACGACCAGCGACCTATCGTCCTCCTCTGGCATGTAGTAGTCCTTGTGGACGATTTGCACGTAGACATGGGTGATTATGTCGACGGTGTCTTGCTGCGGCGAGTGCGACCTCGAGGTGGACATTCTCTGGCGCGAGGGCGGACAGTCGCAGGGCCACCAGTGCGTCGAAGAGGTTGTCTCCATAGAGGTCGTTGAGAGTGGCGGGCATCGCAGAACCTGGGCGCGTGGGCTGGAGGCATACGTCAAGGTCGTCCGCGAGCTTCTTGACGACGGTGAACTTGTCGAGGAAGCTGACGAGGACCTTGTCGAACAAGGAGACGAAGCTGTCGTCGAAGCGGCCTCTCACCATGGCGGCCTCAATCACGACCTGGAGACGTTCCTCGGTGCCGGGCCACAGGCCGGCATCGTGGACCATCTGGCACAGCCGGCTGATGCTCGCGCTCATCGCCTCCATGGGTCTAACTTCTAGTCAACTGATCTTGTGATTGGAGTGATCACCCTTGCCCTTTGTAGCATGCGTAGGTGCATAGGATCTCGTAGATTGGACTGGCGGGGAGCCTTTATATGAGAAGTGCAGACTACGTTGAATTCACGTGCGTGTTGGCCATCTACTCCTCGGCCCTCTACTGCACCTGCCTTTGGCTGTATGACAGGAGGGCCAACCACCTGTTGGGCCCACGTGTCATACAACCAAAGGCGGGTGCAGTAAGTCAATGAAGCTGCATCCCCCTCTGTGCCGGTGCAGTATAGTCATCTCACCGGACCTCTAGTTGGGGCCAAACGAGAGAACTTTGATGTTTACTGGTTTATTGGGCCCCTTTGCATTTTGCGCCAAGTTTTGACCTTTGATTTCACTAATAAAATGTTAATGCATGTAACCAAAAATGTTGTGTAATCCCAAAACACTTTGGCACGGTACATTAACTCCCTCGTTTCTTATTTCGTGACATATCAACCAATGAGAGATGTGGGCCGTGCATGCTTTCAATGACTTGAGACTACCAAACATGACATGCAGTGGTTAGTTCATTGCATGTAATCCTATTAATTAGCAAAAAGACATTAAGTTCTCTCGCCGATAGGAATAAAACAATACACCATGTATTTATTTACAGAGGGAGTAGTACTTTTTTTGTGACATGCATTACTAGATATTGCTAGTCAAATACTAAATCCAGATGGACGTGGTAGTACTACTAAATCCAGACGGTGGTGCTAGTACTAGTAGTAGTACTACCGATGTACTAGTAGCACTGTACTACCCGTTGGTCAAATTATTATGTGCTGCTCCTCATAGTGAAGTGACAAGACCCTGCGCCGGAGATGACACCTGAGTATAGGCGCCATGTTCGGCATACCATAGTCAGCCTCACCATCTGCAGTCACTATCATCATGGCTGTAGAGCTAGCCTGCTTACAACTAGTCATGTTCGACATAATTTCCCGTGCGTAGATGCCTGTGCATTGCACGAAACACCAAGACTGGGGGTGGACGGCACCGACAGCGGCCATTGCGCCAGATTTTTCCATGGCCTGCTAGATGTGGTGGGGAGGAGATAAGGCTGATTATGAGAGACAAGGAGTTGTTTGTAAATAGGGAACAAGTGCGGGCATCTTTTTGCAAAACTGGAGAAGTTTGGTTTGTATGCGTCAGATCTAGATCCAACGGCTATTGGTGAAAGATGGCAGGCACACCATCATCACCAACTCAGGACCTCTTTGATTGGTAGGATTTTGAAAACGCAGGAATAGGACATGACAATATTACAAGTTTCAAACTGATATTACAAATGTTAGGAGTAATGTTGCACCTACGAAGAGGGAATTACTAGGAAGTTTACATAAGAACTTTCGTTACTTTAGGTGGATGCAACATTATCGTACAAACTAAAATCCACCACCCAGACAAGTCACTAATGGGCAAATAAATTTTTGAGTCTTTGGCCACTTGATGTTTCAAAAACAAATTCAGCTTCTGCGAAGACTTTGTCATTTAGGCTTAGATGCTTGCGGTGATCAGCACGCCATTCATTGTTGCGCCAGAGAATGCCAAACCTCATTACCTTGAGCACACTTGCCTCCAGAACAAAGAACCTGGCCAATTTAATCTCAGATGTGCTGCCTCGGTAGTTGATCAAATCAATTTCTGTAAGATGGAGATCAAGGCATTCGATGAGGTTGTTATAGTGCAACACATTTTTCACTTTCGGGTCTTTTTTATCTGCAAAATAAGAGAACATATTAGAGCAGCTGGCTGTATAAGATTGTCGTGTCATCAAGAGGTACCAATATCATTCGCTCATACGATAGGGTTGGCTGGCTAGTGATATTTTTTCACTCTATCTCTCTCTCTCTCATTTACCTAGGAGCATGTGAAGAGCTTGGGCATTTGTTTCCTTCCACTATGTGGCCGATGCCATATTTCTCAAAAGTATGCCACATAATACGCATCGATGTCAAATCAAAAGATTTTGGCACCGCTCTCGTGATGTAAGAGAGTTGGCACCGCTATGCACACAGACCCACATGTATAAACAAATCAATAAAACCAACTACACCAGCCTCTCACTCTCCCAAACAAGTGTTTTTTATTGCCTCAGTCCTCTCTCTCTCCCATGCAAGTGTTTTTTCATTGCATGAGTTAATTTGGCACCGAAGCAAAGTAGGTGATCCAGATTAGGGCACCAGGTGAGCAATGGAGGGGCATCGATGCCAAATGCATCACAAGTGAATTTGGCACGTGTTTTGGCCTACATAGTGGTGGGCCGTTATAGCCCACTTTTGTACTACCTCGTATTTAGTGTAAATTTCTGACCATAGATTTACCTAAGAAAATGGCAGTGCATCTCACCAAAAATTATACCATTTGAAATTATGTTCAAATACGAATCCAACGATTAATTTTTAGTGACATGCATTAACATTTTGTCAGTTAAATCTATGGTCAAATTTTGATACTACAAAATAGGAAGAGTAAACCAAGACAGAGGTAGTACTTGCTCTTAGGGTAACCATAGTGTTACTAGTCTAAGTTACTTTCCACTATGACTAGCCTAGGCTACTATAGTAGTACAACAAAAAAACGATGCAGGTGATCACGTGACAAAAAATATTAAAAATACTTCTTTCGGTGCAGTGCGTAGATGCAATTTTGAACACTACACTTGTCATCGTAATTTGGGAAAATTACGAAAAAATTGAGCTATGTTGTGATTACCGCTTACTAATTGGAAAGAAGTTTCACCTCGATGAGTAGCTTCTCCGTGCACGGAAAGCATGTGAGTAATACAACAACTTGATCCAGATTGGGGCCGATAGATTTTATTGCCAAGATCTTCAGTGTGCACATAGACTGGGCCAAGCTTGTGGGAATCATTTTCTAGAAGACGGTCGTAAATACATCAAGAAGAAATTTAAAAATGTGAATTTCAAGAAGACGGAGAAGAAGATGAGTGTTGTACCTGAACGATTATGGATCCAATAAAGAGTTCGGAGAATTTGCCAGACGAGTACACAACGCTGTCAATTTTGGCACGTCAATGACCCTAATCTTTGTTGGACCTTCTAGATCAGATACAAGCAATCTCTGAAGGAAAGGCGCATTCTCAATGACCATAATGTGGAACAGCTGGAGTGATCTCTTCCCAATTGATGTCTTGTTGCGGGGCCAACAAGACACAATAATCCATCGGAGATTCGTCGAGACGATGTGGAGGCTAATGAACCCATGGATCTGCTCAAGACGAAGGTACTCGAGCGTAGTATAGCTGCAGAGCAGGTGCTCCATAGCCTGCTTCGAGATGCCAACGTCGAAGAGGTCGAGCTGCTTGAGTTGGGGGACAAGAAGGGCAGGCACGGCATTAATCTGGGGAAGATACCAGGAGATGAAGCTGGCGCGATGCAGTGTTGGCGTGAGGCAGAGCACAGACGGCGGCAAAGAGCGACATTGTCCAGCTTCAAAGCTGAGCTCCTCGAGCTGATCTAGGGCGGGGGATAAGAACCACTCGTCGAACTTGGCTTGGACCTTGCAGTTGGTACTGAACATGCGGGTGTCAAGGCGTCTGGCTGGCCCAGGGTGCGATGAAAGGATCTTGGAGACTGCGGCCATGCGTTTGCAATCCCTGTCGCAGAGGGAGCTATTGACAGTGACGTTGAGGGGGACGCGGCGCCAGAGGGGGTGCCACCGCCGGGAGAGCAGGGCGGTCCGCACTGCAGATTTGGTGGGGAGGAGGCCGATGATGACGAACAACATGTCGTCGTGGAGGCTGCTGATGAAGTCCAGGCTCGCCGAATGCGGTTTTGGCTCGAGCCGCCTCCGCTTGTTGGCTGCCTCGCCGTCCCTCTCAACCGGCGGCGACGCCGGTGTACACGTGTGCTGGTCTGTGTTGTGTGCTAGCCTGATTGGTGTGCGCGAGTGCGTCCTTCTGTGCATGCCGCCATGCAGTGGTGAATTGTGCGCGAGTGCGTCCTTCATGTGGAAGAAGTGTGTCCTCAATGCACCCTCAATTTACTAGCATGCGGGGTGCTACCCTGAGTGGTTTCAACTTTGTTTACTTCATCGCGTGTCAGATGGGCCTCTAGTTTACTTATTTTCACCCACTGCCACATGGGCCAACACACGAAGATAGAGAACACGAGCTGATAAGGCAGCATGTGGACTGGTTGACCGGTCAATTAAACAATATACGGAGCTATACGCTGACACGATGAGCGTAGAAGCCATCGGTATAGAGAGTTCGAGTGAGAGGGGAGGCCCGTGAGAGATAGCAGAGAGAGAGAAAGAGCTACTCCCTTCGTTCGATAATGTAGTGCCAACATTTTTCTTAAAGTCAAACTTTTGAAACTTTGACCAAGTTTATAAATAAATTAATTATATCTACAATACCAGAGTTAAATGATAGTATGTAGTAAGTACATGTTGTGATGAATCTACTGATCGTTCCAGATGTAAATGTTTTTCTCCACATATACCTGGTCAAACTTTTCTGAGGTTTGACTTTTCAAAACATCCATATGCTTATGGACGTGAGAGAGTCCCTAACTAGAGAGAGAGAGAGTGAGAGAGTGTGTGTGAAATAGAAAGAGTGAGTGAAAAAAGAGTGTGTGCATGTGTGAAAGAGACATGGACAACACACGATAAAAGTAGAGAAAAGGCATCTGTGTCTTATGCAAACATATCACACATGCATCTTCGACAATGGAAGCAAGGTGAGGAGATAGTGTGTTGTTGTTTGCAACCGAGAGAGAAAGACCCCTAGCTCGTGGCCAACAGGGGTCTGACAAGCAAGGGAGAGAGGTCGAGAGAGACGTACGGACAAAATGCAGACATCGGGAGGAGAGTGTGTATGTTTGTGATAGAGAGATCCCTAGGAGATCGTGATGGGACTACATGGGTGGGAGATCGAGTGACAAGGTGTTTGCGCGATAGAAGATACCCCGAGAGATATCGTGATAGACGTATGGATGGAAGGAGACAATACGTGTGTCCCTGATGGCTAGCGAGAGATGATCCTACTTAGGGGGGGAGTGTGTGCGCCTATGATGGAGTGAGGGATCATGGTACTTAGGGGGGTGCGTGTCACATAGAGAGAGAACAAGAGCAGAGAGTGTTGGATGGGTCTATATGTAGCGTGAGAGAGACATGTGTATGTGTGAACCAAGGAGACATAAAGTTTGAGAGAGATAGAGGAGCCCCGATAAGGCTGAGTGGTGCGTCAGATAGCTGAGAGGGGGAAAGAGATATTCCATCCACTTCCAAACATCTCAGAGTGCCCTAAGGTTGAGCACACAAATGATCTACGTACATTCAAATACGATCATGGTGGCCGTCGTCTACGAAAGATAGCAATGTGTTGAGTTCCCAACCATTCTTGGAATTACGAGAACTATGAAGTTGTTGCTATCTTCGACAAGCTTGTTGCCGTCGTTACTGATTCCATGGTTCGTCCATGGATATTGCTCAAAAATCAGTTTCTATACATGGATGAGTACTGTGATGCAATTGAATACGAGGATCTTGTGTTTGCTGCCACCACTCGCGGGACTGATTTTGCATGGGATCCTCGTAGTTTTGGTACGTTTGTCTTCCACCGTAATTAAAATTGTTTCATCCACATGCATGTGGGTTAGCAAGTTTCCCTTTACTAATTAACCTTCTTCTTGTGTTTCCAAGGTCTTGTGAACATTCCACCACCTATACTTGAAAAAATTTATAACCAAGGGGGAGATAACGATGGTGATGATCATGAGCATGAGGACGAGCATAACTTATATACTCAGTGGCGCCTGGCAACTAATTCCGATGGATCACCTCTTCTTGTTTGTGTATAGTGCACCGAGATTGTTACTACTGAGGGAGCACGTGTTGTCTCCCATGGTCGCCCTCTCCGGACCTATTCCAACACCCATTGCATGGTATTCGGGATGGATACTAGTGTGCTAGCGCCAACACCTTCTCCCTGGTAGAGTATTGATAGTCTTGGAGAAAACTCTCTCTTCCTTGGACAAAACTATCCAATTATGGTGAAAGGCGATCCAGCTGTTGTTGACACAACGTTACTACCATTTATGAGAAGCAACTTTATCTATACCTTGGACATTGCGATGGTTCCCTACCCTAGTCCTGATATATGCCGCTTCAGCCTGGATGATCAGTCCTGTGTTGCTCTCGATATTGACAATAGCCGGCCCTTCCCAGAGCACCCATGGTTCAAAGCAAGCGTTTCCAACACTGAGGATTGGTTGAGTTGAAGCTCATTTCATTTCTTGTTATTTGTGGTTTGATGAAAACTTCAGTATTTACTAGAATGTTTTGTTGGAAATGATTTATAATCCAACATGTATCCTCGTTGTTGTTGTGTGTTGATGACTTGTTGTATGTAATGAATGGTACATTTGCAAATGCATGTCATAGACTCAATTTATGAATGGTTTTCGAGTCACTTCTTGGAGTGTGAGTACCGTAGTAGTATACCCAGCATCCGCTTAGGATATGAAGTTGCTACATCACATAGAGCCAACCTAATATTGGAGTATGCTAGCCCTCCACCAGCGCGCCTTTTCAAATGGCGGACGAAGTGAGAGGTTGCGTCACCTTGTGTCCAGATCTGAGATGCCATGTGTACCAGATGAATGACTCCAAGTTCGACCACCATGATGCTAGGTGCGAGCAGAGGAACACTGTTGGAGAGACCCCCCTCATAATTTTCCTACATTGGTCGTTTGATTCATAGGATAGAATGCTATAGGATTTTTTTTTCCTATGTAATAATGTTTTAATTGGCAATCTAGCATCCACTCCAACTTTTGTTTCACTTCCTTTGTTCCTACGAAGAGAGTACTTGCTCTAAATGATGTGTTGCTGCAAGAGCCGCCTATATTAATTAACCATTCTCTAAAAAGGTGGACCAGCTTTGGCTATAGTAGTACTATACTAGGTTAGTAGGTGACCTTGCGCTTGGCTCTTCTCCTTTTCCAGAAGTCGAACAATAATGATGGTACTACAGTAATACTATTTCTGGCAATCTGACACCAAATGAACTGCTGCACGTCCACCGCTGGTAAGCAAAAGTTTCTCCTCGTGTTGCGAGCCACCGCGCACGCGTTGGCTAGGGAGAAGGCATAGTAAGCAAGCTTCTCGTCATTCTGCGAGTTGACGGGACACATCAAAGTTAGTATTTATTAGTACTCGCTTCAAAAAGGACCGACCATGTCCATGGCTACCATCCCGTGCTCTGTCATTGAGTACGTGCACTATTTACGCGCCATCGAGGAGAAAAAATATTACGTAGTACTAGGTGCCATCGAAGTGCACGACTCACTTACACATTGCATATCTCCATTTTCTTGCATGACACGCCACCTTGATGCTAGATGTCCCGCATGTCATGGAGGCATATAGTATGATTTTTAAAATGGAGGCATATAGATATCCCGCATGTCGGCAAAAGGATGAACAAAGCTCATGTCTTAAACGAAAGAGTGGAAGAACATAGATTCCCGACGACCAAGAAGGAGCGACAAACCTCGCGGTGGAGCGTCTGCACTCATAATATTTTATATTATTCAGTCATATAAAATCAACCAAATCTCTCCACGTCCCTATACTATCCTGTAGTATGAGAATAACTTTCAATTTAAGCCATTGATTGACTCTATCCAATGGTCATAGTTGGAAAATCCAAACAAAACCAAGCATTGGATCAACTCTTTTAGCACTTAGATTGTGGCCTCCTACCCACCTAGCCCACCTATATATCCACTCACGTGTGATGACCATAGGAGCTATCCACTCAGATTGTATGTTAAAAAAAATAAAGGTCGATAACTAATGTGCCACCTCAGGCGAACGTGGCCAAATCGCATTTTGCACAAGAAATTACACACCATGTTTCGTTGACATGTGGTCCCGTTCCAACATGTTAGTGGGATGACGGCGAGTCCTTTGGTACAATTTCTGAAAGGACGTGTAGGTCGGGGCGCCTCTTCGTGTACCGTGGAAAACTGGCAACCGCCCACCGACTCTTCGCCTTTCCCTCTCGATATGAAACTGCTGTCGCACGCTCTTCTTCCCTCCTCCATTTGCCTTCACCCTTCCTTCTGCCATTGTTCGGTCGTCTTCTCCATGGAGGGAATAGGCCGGAAACGACCTCGTTATTCTTGCCCCGATCTGAAAGATGACGTGGTGGAGGAAGTAATTGATCAGTGCGACGTCATCATCTCGGCTAGCATGGCAGGTTCGTTCAAGACCATTCTCGACTAAAATAATAACATCATTACAAGGAACCCAAGGGTCTAGGAGCGGTTTGATCTCCCCTATCTTCTTCGCCGTGATCCCGCTGACTGGCGCGGGGACGAGGGAAGCCTCGCCTTGTCCAAGTTAATGTCGTTTGATAATGATACATATGATGTTAAGATGCCATCACTTGAGGGCAAGGCTTGGGCAGGCACAAATGGAGATTGGGTTGTTTATATTGGGTACAACTGCGATTGGGAACTTGTGAATGTGTACACTCGTCACCGGGTTCCACTTCCAAAAATCTCAGATTGCCCAGAGGTTGAGCACACTGGTGCTCTACGCACGTTCAAATACGATCATGGTTACTGTCTTCTACGGAAGATAGCAATTTGTCAAGTTCCCAACCGCTCTTGGCATTACAGGAACTATGGAGTTGTTGCTATCTTCAACAAGCTTGTTGCCGTCCTTCGTGGTTCGGCTGGATGGATATTGCTCAAAAATCAGTTTCTATACACGGATGTGTAATGTGATGCAATTGAATATGAGGATCTTGTGTTTGCTACCACCACTCGTGGCACTGTTTTTGCATGGGATCCTCGTTGTTTCGGTACCTTTGTCTTCCACCGTAATTATAATTGTTTCATCCACATGCATGCGGGTTAGCAAGTTTTCCTTTACTAATTAACCTTCTTCTTGTGTTTCCAAGGTCCTGCGAACATTCCACCACCTATACTTGAAAATATTTATAACCAAGGGGGAGATGACGATGGTGATGATCACAAGCATGAGGACGAGGAGGGCCCATATACTCAGTGGCGCCTGGCAACTTATTCCAATGGATCACCCCTTCTTTTCGGTATACAGCCCACTTCTGATGTTACTACTAAGGAAGCAGGTGTTGTATCCCATGGTCGCACTCTCCGGACCTATTCCAACAACCGTTGCATTGTATTCGGGCTGTTTACTTGTGTGCTAGCGCCAACACCTTCTGCTTGGTATAGTATTGATAGTCTTGGAGAAAACTCGCTCTTTCTTGGACAAAACTTTCCAATGATGGTGAAAGGCAATCCAACTGTTGTTAACACAACGTTACTACCATTTATGAGAAGCAACTGTATTTATACCTCAGACATTGCGGTGGTTCCCTACCCTGGTCGTGATATAGTAGGCCGCTTCAGCCTAGATGATCAGTCCTGCGTTGGTCTCGAGATTGATAGTAGCTGGCCCTTCCCAGAGAATCACTTGTAGTTTAGAGCAAGCGTTTCCAACGCCGAGGATTGGTTGAGTTGAAGTTCATTTCATTGCTTGTTATTTGTTGTGTCATGAAAACTTTAGTATTTATAATGTATCCTCGTTGTCGTTGTGGGTTGATGACCTGTTGTAAGTAATAAAATGATATGCCTGTGGTAAACTTACTAAATTTATGAATGGCTTTCGAGTCGCTTCTCTGAGTGGGTGCTGCGACGAGGCAAAAAAATATTTTCAGAATACATAATTGTAAGTGCATTGCAATAGGTTATCGGATGAGGCCAATCAACAATAGTACACTATTTGTACTAGCTTCACATGCTGCACTATCTCTACGTCTATGTACGTAATACAACAAGTTTTAAACTTGATACCAGCCGCCCACCCTCACAAAGAACACTTTTTAACCTAGCACAGACTCCAGGAAATTTGGCCGCAGCGTGAGGTGGGCCATATGTTAATGTGTTCGTTGTACGTAACTACTATATAGTAGGGTGGCATAGGCCAGAACAAGCATTCACGTCCAGGAGTACGGCACACGCCACCAGCACGACTTCCATCTGACACCATATTTCTTGGAGTCCGTGCTATACCTATCTCTTCAACCTCGTCGTTTCTCTAACTCAGCCATCGCGCGGCGGGCGAGGTGGGGTTTGCCGATAGTCGGTTTCCTCAATTGCGGTCCCACTTGTAAGGCCAACTCCAACGCATGACCCCACACGGACCTCCGTTTTGCCCAGATTCTGTCCGTTTGGGTAGGGCAATGGGGCCGTGTCTGGGTCCTTTCTCGGATGCGGTGGCCATGCGCCCAACGCGCGGATGCATCCCGGCCGCGTACATTTTTCTTTGCAAACACATATTTTTTTTCATCATTGATTTTTGGTACATGGAAATACATCACCAAAATTTGACTAGAAAAGAAAGACCAAAGAAAACAAGAACCACAAGAATACATTTTAGAAGATATCCAACTTCCATAACTGCTCCTGTAAGTTAGATTAGTGCCTTCTGGATGCATTCATTGTTGATCTGTGGAGGCTCGATCTTGCGTGCTTCTTTCTTCTTCGAGTGTAAAGAAGTAGACGTTGCTTCCTCACATCTAGTCTCATGTCTAGCCTCTATTCTATCAACAAGTGCACTAGTCTCATCTCTAGCCTCTATGCTAGCTAAAAGTGCTAGAACATCTACTAAATTGCGCTCTATCAATATATCGATGTACTCTTCTTCCCAATACCAAAACTTGCATCCATTATACACAATAAAATTTTAAGTTAGCACAACTTGTCTAATCCGAGAGCACAATCGAAGATTTGGTTGAGTTCTTCCTCCTTTTGCCGACACGTGGGACATCCAGCATCAAGGTCGTGTCATGCAAGAAAATGGAGTGGTAGTTCAAGCCACGTGATGTGCATCTTGGGTTAAACTGTAAATAGAATCTTACTACTCTTGAGTAACTCCAAAAGCAGCCGCCGAAGATCTTTATTGGATTTGTTTTTCATCACCAGCATGTCGAGGAGAAAGATGTGCATGTTCAGTGGGTCCTCTTTCGTTTTCACTGACATATGGGACCGCATATGAGCAAAGAGACGATGGGCTCCGCGCGTCTGCTGGCTGGCCGAGAAGAGAGATAGAGGAGGGCTAAGCATGGACTCCAGGAAATTTGTTGTATGTAACCAGCACCTTGATATAGGCTCGATATAGTGGGGTGGCATGGTCCATAACTAGCATTCACGTCTAGCAGTACGGCACATGCCACCCACACGAGTCTCATCGGACACCAATTTTCTTAGAGTCCGTGCTACAGCCATCTCTTCTCCCTCCTGTTTTGTCAGCCATCGCGTGGTGGGCGGGGTGGGGGTTTGTCGATAGTCGGTTTGCTCAACTGCGGTCCCACTTGTAAGTGAAAATGCAACACAACACGCATTCCCCCTTGAGCGACGTGCCGGACCAACTGTGTGGGTAGCAGGGTGCGATGCGAACATGGCACGCTTTTTCTTTTGAACTTGTAACATGTAAAATTTGGTTCTGCTCCATGGAGCTACCGATAGGTAGAAATAACGATTTTACCTAGAGTAATGAGAAGTTAGGTTCTGGCACGGTTCATTCATGGAGTACATACAAAAATTATGAAGTTGATGCTAAAGGTAAGATAATGACTAGCAGTACCATATACAACTACATGGATTTGACGGAAAGATAAAGATACATACGGATCCATCAACGACATCCTCACGCCCTAGTGCACCGGGTCACCAACCGACGTGTGAGGAGCAGCGGCGTTGGCAATGAGCTCAACGTGCTTCTGAACAATGTCGTCCAAGGTTGCCTTGCGGGTCAACAAGGCCAGCAACCTATCGTCCTCCTCTGGCGCGTAGTAGTCCTTGTGGATGATTTGCGCGTTGACGTGGGTGATTATGTCGACGGTGTCTTGTTGCGGCGAGTGCGACCTCAAGGTGGACATTCTCCGGCGCGATGGCGGGCAGTCGCAGGGCCACCAGTGTGTCGAAGAGGTTGTCACCATAGAGGTCATTGAGGGTGGTGGACATCGCAGAGCCTCGGTGAGGGAGTCCTGGATTAGGGGGTACCCGGACAGCCGGATTAGATCCTATGGCCGGACTGTTGGACTATGAAGATACAAGATTGAAGACTTTGTCCTGTGTCCCGATGGGACTCTCCTTGGCGTGGAAGGCAAGCTTGGCAATACGGATATGTAGATCTCCTTCCTTGTAACTGACTCTGTGTAACCCTAGCCCCCTCCGGTGTCTATATAAACCGGAGGGTTTAGTCCGTAGGATCAAGAACAACAATCATACCATAGGCTAGCTTCTAGGGTTTAGCCTCTTTGATCTCGTGGTAGATCAACTCTTGTACTACTCATATTATCAAGAACAATCAAGCAGGACGTAGGGTATTACCTCCATCAAGAGGGCCCGAACCTGGGTAAACATCGTGTCCCCCGCCTCCTGTTACCATCCGCCTAGACGCACAGTTCGGGACCCCCTACCCGAGATCCGCTGGTTTTGACACCGACATTGGTGCTTTCCTTGATAGTTCCTCTGTGTCGTCATCGTTAGGCTTGATGGCTCCTTCAATCATCGATAGCGATGCAGTCCAGGGTGAGACTTTTCTCCCCAGACAGATCTTTGTATTCGGCGGCTTCGCACTGCAGGCCAACTTGCATGGCCATCTGGAGCAGATCAAGAGTTACGCCCCCGGACACCAGGTCAGGTTTGGAAGCTTAAACTACTCGGCCGACATCCGCGGAGACTTGATCTTCCACGGATTCGAGCCCCTGCCGAGTGCGCCGCACAGTCACGATGAGCATGATTTAGCTCTACCATCAGACAGTGTTCAGGAGACCGCACCGGCAACCGCTCCGACCCTCAATTCGGGGCCAATTGTGCCATCCGTGGATGGGTGGATAGACCCTGCCTCGGAGGCCGCGTTCTCAGCAGCGATCGAGCCGAGTATCGACCCTACCCTTCACGAGAGCCGTGACGCCAAACTGCCGGATTCTTCCCTGGCCACGGACTCTGAACCGCATGCGCCCGTGCCTATCGAATCCGACTGGGTGCCGATCATGGAGTTCACCTCTGCGGATATCTTTCAGCACTCGCCCTTCAGCAACATACTGAACTCATTAAGGTCTCTCTCCTTGTCAGGAGAATCCTGGCCGAACTATGTCTGGCAGGATTGGGATGCGGATGACGAAGAAATTCGCCGCCCACCAACCACCCACTTAGTAGCCACTGTCGACAATTTGACCGACATGCTTGACTTCGACTCCGAAGACATCGACGGTATGGACGACGATGTAGGAGACGAACAAGAACCACTGCCCACAGGGCACTGGGCAGCCACCTCATCATATGATATATATATATGGTGGACACACCCAAAGAAGGCAATGGCAACGGGACAGCGGAGGATGACCCCTCCAAGAAGCAACCCAAGCGCCGACGTCAGCGGCGCCGCTCTAAGTCTCGCCAAGGCAAAAGCGGTGATACCGGCACAGGAGATAATAGCACTCCGGACAGTGCCGAAGATGACGACAATCCTCTCCAGCAAGACTTAGAGCAGGAGGATGGAGAAGCTAGCCCTCCCGAGAGAGCGGAAGATGGAGAGGCGGAGGATGATAATTACATGCGTCCCTCCGAAGACGAGGCAAGCCTCGACGTGACGAATTTGTCGTGCCTGAGGATCCCGTCGAGCAAGAGCGCTTCAAGCGCCGGCTTATAGCCACGGCAAATAGCCTTAAGAAAAAGCAACAACAGCTTCGAGCTGATCAAGATTTGCTAGCTGAAAGATGGACTGAAGTCCTTGCGGCCGAGGAATATGAACTCGAGCGCCCCTCCAAGAGTTACCCAAAGCGCAGGTTGCTACCCCGACTGGAGGAGGAAGCATTAAAACCTACATCTCCAGCGTATGATGCGGCTGATCCGCGACAGAGAGGCATTTCGGCCAAAAGATCAGCCCGCACCCCGATGCCACTCAAATAAAAATGTCAAGGCACGGGGAAACACGCTAGACCTGCGAGACGTATTGGAGGACAAAGCAAAACACCCAAGATCGATCTATGGATCACGAGGGCGCGCCACTACACGAGACGATAACCGTCATGCCGAATACAGTAAAAGTAAATCCAGCCAGGCCGAACACAGCGGACAAGACTCATTTGAGCTGCATCGCGATATAGCCCAGTACAGAGGCGCCGCACGCCCCCTATGCTTCACAGATGAAGTAATGGATCACCAAATCCCAGAGGGTTTCAAACCCATAAATATCGAATCATACAACGACACAACAGATCCTGCGGTATGGATCGAGGACTTCCTCCTGCACATCCACATGGCCTGCAGTGACGATCTACACGCCATCAAATACCTCCCACTCAAACTCAAAGGACCAGCTCGGCATTGGCTCAACAGGCTGCCAGCAGAATCCATTGGCTGTTGGGAAGATCTGGAAGCCGCATTCCTCGACAACTTCCAGGGCACTTATGTGTGACCACCAGATGCCGATGACTTGAGCCACATAATTCAGCAGCCAGAGGAATCAGCCAGGCAATTCTGGACACGGTTCCTGACAAAGAAAAATCAAATCGTCGACTGTCCGGATGCAGAGGCTCTAGAAGCTTTTAAGCACAACATCCGTGACGAGTGGCTCGCCCGGCACCTTGGCCAGGAAAAGTTGAAATCTATGGCAGCCCTCAAGACACTCATGACCCACTTTTGCATGGGAGAGGACAGCTGGCTGGCTCGCAGCAATAACATATGAAAGAACCATGGTACTTCAGATACCAAGGATAGCAATGGTAGGTCACGTCGCAACAAACACAAGCGCCGCATCAACAGCGACAATACCGAGGATACGACAGTCAATGCCGGATTCATAGGCTCTAAACCCGGTCAGCGGAAAAAGCCATTCAAAAGAAGCACTCCGGGCCCGTCCAGTTTGGACCGTATACTCGATCGCTCATGTCAAATACACGGCACCCCGACAAGCCAGCCAACCACACCAACAGGGAATGTTAGGTGTTCAAGCAAGCCGACAAGTTAAATGCCAAAAACAAAGATAAGGGGCTACATAGAGATGACGAGGAGGAGCCCCGGACGCCGAACACCAGAGGACAGAAGAGGTTCCCCCCACAAGTGCGGACGGTGAACATGATATACGCAACCCACATCCCCAAGAGGGAGCGGAAGCGTGCACTAAGGGACGTATATGCGTTGGAGCCAGTCGCCCCAAAGTTCAACCCATGGTTCTCTTGTCCGATCACCTTCGATTGCAGGGACCACCCCACTAGTATCCGTCATGGCGGATTCACCGCACTGGTCCTAGACACAATCATCGACGGATTTCACCTCACTCGAGTCCTTATGGATGGTGGCAGCAGCCTGAACCTGCTTTATCAGGACAAAGTGCGCAAAATGGGTATAGACACCTCAAGGATCAAACCCACAAAAACGACCTTCAAAGGCGTCATACCAGGTGTGGAGGCCTATTGCACAGGCTCAGTCACATTGGAAATGGTCTTCGGATCCCCGGATAACTTCCGACGCGAGGAGTTAATCTTCGATTTAGTCCCGTTCCGCAGTGGCTATCATGCACTGCTAGGACGAACCGCATTAGCGAGATTCAATGCGGTACCGCATTATGCATACCTCAAGCTCAAGATGCCAGGACCTCAGGGGGTCATCACAGTCAATGGAAACACAGAGCGCTCTCTCCGCACGGAGGAGCACACTGCGACCCTCGCAGCAGAAGCATAAAGCAGCCTCTTCAGGCAATCCAGCAGTTTGGTGATTAAACACCCGGACACCGTCAAGCGCGCCCGGAGTAATCTGCAACAAGACCGCCTGGTAGGTTCCGAGCTTGCATAGCAACGCGGCCCCCACCCCAGTCCCACCCAAACGGCGAAATCCGTGCCACGCGTACATAATTACGCATTGAAAATACCATAGGCATAGGTGGGGGGGCACGACTACGGCACGCCCCAAAATGCGGCTCAACCGCACTAGGGGCTTCCCGCTTTGTTATTTTTTCTCTCTTTCAGGACTTTACTCTTTGGAAACCCCGTCCGGCAGTACGATTGCTGGACACACGATACAACAACCAAGGAGGCAGAAAGCTACGTCGCACCATGGAACTCCCAGGTGGTCTCTGATAACGAGTGAAATACCTGCTTTAAATACCATTCCTCAGCTTGCCCTTGGAGGGGACATGTCAAATAGTCCTACTTTTTGCTTATCGCACTACTTGTATCATTCTGCTTCGACGCACCTTTTTGAATAAACAATGCATAGCACTAGACTATTACCGCATTCTCTATTCTTATATATATATATATATGTTCATTCATGACATTCAGCACCCGTACACTATGGTACGGTCAATACACCAGGGGCTTAAGCGTACCCCATAATACAGCGTGAGAAGTCCGAACACTTTCGACAGTGCGGCACCCCAAACTTATAACATCATATGCATCAGCTCCGAATCATGTCTTGGGTCAATAGTTGGGTTTGCCCGGCTCCCATGTTTTGGTACCTTACGTTCCGCTATATCGGCTAATGTAGCACTGGGAAAACTACTGCGATTGTGCCCCGGTTCATCTGGGCAAGCACCTCAGTAGAGAAAGCTAAAATTGACTATCATGATAAGGCGAGAGCTAGTCGCTGTTCGAGAGGTCTCGAGTCCCTAAAGACTTATGCCGCTTAGGGCGAGGAGTCGGCTTTGTCCGGCTTAGGCGTGTATAGAGCCCCGAATTCGGCCTTCCGAATACTAGGGGCTTCGCCAAAATTTAAAATTGTAGACTTCTATGGCTAAGTGAGAGTGATAAAGCATTATAGTCCGATTGCCTTGTTCATTGTGCTGAGCACCTCCCTCGAAGGACCCAACAATGGGAAAAAGAGTGCTCAGATTTATCCCGAACACCCCAGCACTCGTGGCATGGGGGCAGAAGCTGACGACTAGACATCTCTCAGATTTGATAAACAGCCGCACAGAAGGTAATATTTTAAATTCAAACAAGTGTTGCATAGCGCACATGAATAAGTTTTCATAATACAGGATCACACGAGCAAGTTCATTCAAAAATTACATCCTTCACACAGTCGTCCTCCACAAGACGGGCACCCTTCAGGACACCTTCATAATACATCTCTAGGTGGTGATGCTCCTTGCCCTGCGGCGGCCCCTCCTTCACCAGCTTCTTGGAGTCCATCTTGGCCCAGTGCACCTTCGCACGGGCAAAAGCCCGGTGTGCACCTTCGATGCAGACGGACCGCTTTATGACTTCCAACCGTGGGCAGGCATCCACAAGCCGCTTCAGCAGGCCGAAGTAGCTGTTGGGAAGGAAGTCGCCAGGCCACATCCGGACTATAAGGCCCCTCATGGCCTGTTCGGCCGCCTTGTGCAGCTCGACCAGTTGCTTCAGCTGGTCGCTCACAGGCATCGGGTGTTCGGTCCCAGTATACTGAGACCAGAACAAATTCTCCGTCGCGCTTCCCTCCTCGGCCTGGTAGTACTTTGCGGCATCAGACACGCTGCGGGGCAAATCTGCGAATGCTCCTGGAGAGCTCCAGACTCGGGTAAGTAACAAGTAATTTACTTTCACATGCTTGCTTTGCATATTGAATGCCTTACCGGCCACTATCTTCCTCATTGCCTCAATTTCCTGGACCGCCTTTTGGGCTTCAGCCTTGGCATGCTTTGTGCTCTCGAGGGCCGCGGCAAGCTCGGACTCTCGCGTCTTCAAGTCAAGCTCCAAAGTCTCGTGCTTCTTCACTAGAGCTTGGATCTCTTGCTGCACCTCGCCCACCCATGCCTCTTGTTTCTCCCGCTCGGTGCGCTCCTCGGCCGCTTTGTTTTCGGCCTCGGACAGCACTTGCTTCAGGGTCGCCACTTCGGTTGTGGCCCCTGGCACATCCATGATGATCCTATCATTTTGCAACCACATCTTATATATATACAAGGTATTACTTACCTTTGTTCTCCTTGAGCTGCCTCTTGGCAAGGCCGAGTTCTTTCTCGGACCGCTCGAGGTTCTGCTTCAGTGCGGCGACCTCCACAGTCAGTGCGACAAAGGTCAGCAGCGAAGCCTGCATACGCATATAGACATACTTGTATTAGACTCATGCAGATATTATTTGATCCTCTATTTGGCTTTTCTTTGTGAACACCAAACAGAGCATCAGGGGCTACCGTCTATGCGGTAATATTTTCCTATATTTTAAATACTTACCTCAAAGCCTGTGAGAAGGCTGGCACAGGCTTCAGTCAGTCCGCTCTTGGTGGACTGAACCTTCTTGATCACCGCACTCATAATAGTGCGGTGCTCTTCGTCGATGGAAGCACCGCGAAGCGCTCCCAGCAGGTTGTCCAGTGCCTCTGGATAGATAGAAGCCACTGGCACGGGCGACTTGCCCCTCTTGGCAGGGGGCCGCCAGCCGAAGTATGGAATCACTGGAGGTTCCGGCGCGGTGTTTGGCTGAGGGCCGAACTTGGAGCCCTTGGGAGTCTTGCTCCCTTTGCGCCTGGAGTCCGGAAGGTCGCCTTGAGGCTCCTCCAGGACTACCTCCCCTCGGTTCGGTGCCCCTTGAGACAATACCTCGACATTGTCCGTAGGGCGAGGAGAGGAGGCGGTTGGAAGTGACTCGCTATTCATATCCGACAAGTCCAAGGAACCGTCCGACGAGGATACGTCGATGCGAGCTCGGGGCGGACTGCATGATCATATTCGACGTTAGGAGAAGAAGTGCAATAAAAGTATGCTTTGAGTTACTCTAGTATCTGAATACTTACGACTCAGGGGCTTGGCCCTGAGTAACCACTCGTCTTCGCTATCAGCGGCGGTGGTGGAACAGTCCGGAAGGAGAGTCCTTCCCTTCTTGGACCCTACGGCCTCCCCGGTTGGGGCCGCCTTCCTTTTCCTGTCTCCCCCGGCTGGAGGGGGAGAACCGTCATCTTCCTCCTCCTCGTGTTCATGGGAGGAGTGCGTCTCGGAGTTATCGGACGATGAGTCCGATACCACCTGGCGCCAGGAACTCTTTTGGGTTCCCGTGGCCTTCTTCTTGATCTTCTTCTCTGGCACCTCATAAGGAGCCGGACTCCACATCTCCGTCGGGAGAGCGTCTGCAGGGTCTTCGGGCAGAGGGGCCGGACAGTCAATCTGCTCTGATGTCTCCAGCCAGTCCTGTCAAAGGCATGGGAGCTCAGACCCCGCACATGGTTAAACTATGGAAAATAAATACCCTACGAGGTGTACAGAACTTACCGGATTTGCAGGGCACGTCGCGCTTAGCCCGCGGTCCTCGGTAAGGGGAGGGGGGACCTCGGCGCCCTTGAGCATCACCTTCCAGACGTCCTTATGTGTCGTATCGAAGAGCTCGTGTAGAGTCTGGTGCTGGGCCGGGTCGAACTCCCATAAGTTGAAAGCCCGTCGTTGACACGGGAGGATCCAACGGAAGAGCATGACCTGGACTATGTTGACAAGCTTGAGTTTCTTGCCTATCATGTTCCGGATACACTTCTGGAGTCCGTCCAGCTCCACCGATGAGCCCCAGGACACCCTTCTCCTTCAAGGAAGTGTGCCGCGTGGGGATTCCGGATCGAAACTCGGGGGCCGCCACCCAGTTGGTGTCACGCGGCTCGGTGATGTAGAACCACCCTGATTGCCACCCCTTTATGGTCTCCACGTAGGAGCCGTCGAGCCATGTAATGTTGGGCATTTTGCCCACCATGGCTCCGCCGCATTCCGCTTGTTGGCCGCCTATTACCTTCGGTTTGACATTGAAGGTCTTCAGCCACAGGCCGAAGTGGGGTCGGATGCGGAGGAAAGCCTCGCACATGACGATGAACGCCGAGATGTTGAGGATGAAATTCGGATCTAGATCATGGAAGTCCAGCCCATAATAGAACATAAGGCCACGGACGAATGGATGGAGGGGAAACCCCAGTCCGCGGACGAAGTGAGTGAGGAAAACCACCCTTTCGTAAGGTTCCGGGGTAGGGACGATCTGCCCCGCGGATGGTAGCCGGTGCGCAATATCCGCGGCTAAGTATCCGACCCCATGCAGCTTTTTGATGTCTCCCTCCATAACGGAGGAGAACATCCACTTGCCTCCCGCTCCGGACATGTTTGGAGAGGGTTGAGGAGAAGGATGTGGACTTGGGCGCTGGAGCTCGAGTGCGCGAGAATGGATGAGCAAGGAGGAAGAAGGCGTGGGTAGAAAAAGGTGAACCCTTATCCCTTTATAAGGGCGGACGAAACTATGCGCCCCTACCAGCCTGGTAAAACTCGCTTATCCCCCAAGCGCCGTAATTGATGGCGCGGTTGGGTTACCCAGGTCCGTATTGATGGGAATCCCGTAATAAGGGGACATGATCTCTGCCTCGACAAGATGTGCCAAGGAAACCGCCTCGCGAAACATGCCGAGGTTGGTTGTGAAAAACGATTCGAATGGTGACCTGGCTGTGGTGTGATGTCACACTGCGGAATGTGTCGGCAGATTATATTTGTGAAAATATTATTCTCTCTACGGTTGTATGTGGATCTTGTTTTGTAGAGCCGGACACGATCCTCGTGTTCAAAATCTTCTATGAAGTATTCGAGGAGGAACCCACCTTGCAATGCCGAAGACAATCTGCGCGCCGGACTCATCGTCATTGAAGCCTGGTTCAGGGGCTACTGAGGGAGTCCTGGATTAGGGGGTATCCAGACAGCCGGATTATATCCTTTGGCCGGACTGTTGGACTATGAAAATACAAGATTGAAGACTTCGTCCCGTGTCCGGATGGGACTCTCCTTGGCGTGGAAGGCAGGCTTGGCAATACGGATATGTAGATCTCCTTCCTTGTAACCGACTCTTTGTAACCCTAGCCCCCTCCGGTGTCTATATAAACCGGAGGGTTTAGTCCGTAGGATCAAGAACAACAATCATACCATAGGGTAGCTTCTAGGGTTTAGCCTCTTCGATCTCATGGTAGATCAACTCTTGTACTACTCATATTATCAAGAACAATCAAGCAGGACGTAGGGTATTACCTCCATCAAGAGGGCCCGAACCTGGGTAAACATCGTGTCCCCCGCCTCCTGTTACCATCCGCCTAGACGCACAGTTCGGGACCCCCTACCCGAGATCCGCCTGTTTTGACACCGACATTGGGCGCGTGGGCTGGAGGCATACGTCAAGGTCGTCCGCAAGCTTCTTGACGATGGTGAACTTGTCAAGGAAGCCGGCGAGGACCTTGTCGAACAAGGAGATGAAGTTGTCGTCCAAGAGGCCTCTCACCATGGCGGCCTCAAGCACGACCTGGAGACGTTCCTCGGTGTCAGGCCGCAGGCCGGCGTCGTGGACCATCCAGCACAGGCGGCTGATGCTCGCGCTCATCGCCTCCATGGGTCTAGCTTAGCTTCTAGTCAACTGATCTTGCGATTGGAGTGATCACCCTTGCCCTTGGTTAGCATGCGTAGGTGCCTAGGATTTCGTAGATTGGACTGACGGGGAGCCTTTATATGAGAAGTGCAGACTGCATTGAATTCACGAGTGTGTTGGCCATCTACTCCTCGGCCCTCGACTGCACCTGCCTTTTGCTGTATGACAGGCGGGCCAAGCACCTGTTGGGCCCATGTGTCATACAACCAAAGGCAGGTGCAGTAAGTCAATCAAGCTGCGTCCCCCTCCGTGCCGGTGCAGTATAGTCATCTCACCGGACCTCTAGTTGGGGCCAAACGAGAGAACTTTGATGTTTACTGGTTTATTGGTCCCCTTTGCATTTTGCGCCAAGTATTGACCTTTGATTTAACTAATAAAATGTTAATGCATGTAACCAAAAATGTTGTGTAATCCCAAAACACTTAGGCACGGTACATTAACTCCCTCCTCGTTTCTTATTTTGTGACATATCAACCAATGAGAGATGTGGGCCGTGCATGCTTTCAACGACTTGAGACTACCAAACATGACATGCAGTGGTTAGTTCATTGCATGTAATCCTATTAATTACCAAAAAGACATTAAGTTCTCTCGCCGATAGGAATAAAACAATACACCATGTATTTATTTACAGAGGGAGTAGTACATTTTTTGTGACATGCATTACTAGATATTGCTAGTCAAATACTAAATCCAGATGGACGTGGTAGTACTACTAAATCCTGACGGTGGTGCTAGTACTAGTAGTAGTACTAGCAATGTACTAGTCGCACTGTACTACCCGTTGGTCAAATTATTACATGCTGCTCCTCATAGTGAAGTGACATGACCCTGCGCCGGAGATGACACCTGAGTATAGGCACCTTGTTCGGCATACCATAGTCAGCCTCACCGTCTACAATCACTATCATCATGGCTGTAGAGCTAGACTGCTTACAACTAGATGGGGGGTGGACGGCGCCGGCAGTGGCCATCACGCCAGATTTTTTCCATGGCCTTCTAGATGTGGTGGGGAGGAGATAAGGCTGATTGTGAGAGACAAGGATTTGATTGTAAATAGGGACCAAGTGCGGGCATCTTTTTGCAAAACTAGAGAAGTTTGGTTTGTATGCGTCAGATCTAGATCCAACGGCTATTGGTGAAAGATGGCAGGCACAACATCATCACCAACTCAGGACCTCTTTGATTCGTAGGATTTTGAAAATGCAGTAATAGGACACAACAATATTACAAGTTTCAAACTGATATTACAAATGTTAGGAGTAATGTTGCACCTACGAAGAGGGAATTACTAGGAAGTTTACATAAGAACTTTCGTTACTTTAGGTGGATGCAACATTCTCGTACAAACTAAAATCCACCTCCCTGACAAGTCACTAATGGGCAAATAAATTTTCGAGTCTCTGGCCACTTGATGTTTCAAAAACAAATTCAGCTTCTGTGGTGACTTTGTCATTTAGGCTTAGATGCTTGCCGTGATCAGCACGCCATTCATTGTTGCGCCAGAGAACGCCAAATCATTACCTTGAGCACACTTGCCTCCAGAACAAAGAACCTGGCCAATTTAATCTCAGATGTACTGCCTCGGTAGTCGATCAAATCAATTTCTATAAGATGGAGAGCAAGGCATTCAATGAGATTGTTATAGTGCAACACATTTTTCACTTTCGGGTCTTTTTTATCCGCAAAAGAAGAGAACATATTAGAGTAGCTGGCTGTATAAGATTGCCGTGTCATCAAGAGGTACCAATATCATTCACTCATACAATAGGGTTGGCTGGCTAGTGATATTTTTTCACTCTCTCTCTCTCCTCTCATTTACCTAGGAGCATGTGAAGAGCTTGGGCATTTGTTGCCTTCCACTATGTGGCCGATGCCATATTTCTCAAAAGTATGCCACATAATACGCATCGATGTCAAATCAAAAGATTTTGGCACCGCTCTTGTGATGTAAGAGAGTTGGCACCGCTGTGCACACATACCCACATGTATAAACAAATCAATAAAACCAACTACACCAGCCTCTCACTCCCCCAAACAAGTGTTTTTTTATTGCCTCAGTCCTCTCTCTCTCCCATGCAAGTGTTTTTTCATTCCGTGAGTTAATTTGGCACCGAAGCAAAGTAGGTGATCCAGATTGGGGCACCAGGTGAGCAATGGAGGGGCATCGATGCCAAATGCATCACAAGTGAATTTGGCACGTGTTTTGGCCTACATAGTGGAGGGTCGTTATAGCCCACTTTTGTACTACCTCGTATTTAGTGTAAATTTTTAACCATAGATTTACCTAAGAAAATGCCAATGAATGTCACCAAAAATTATACCATTTGAAATTATGTTCAAATATGAATCCAACGATTAATTTTTAGTGACATGCAATAACATTTTGTCAGTTAAATCTATGGTCAAATTTTGATACTAGAAAATAGGAAGAGTAAACCAGGACGGAGGTAGTACTTGCTCTTAGGGTAACCATAGAGTTACTAGTCTAAGTTACTTTCCACTATGACTAGCCTAGGATACTATAGTAGTACAACAAAAAAACGATGCAGGTGATCACGTGAGAAAAAAATATTAAAATTATTTCTTTCGGTGAAGTGCGTAGATGCAATTTTGAACACTACACCTGTCATCATAATTTGGGAAAATTACGAAAAAAATTGATCTACGTTGTGATTACCACTTACTAATTGGAAAGAAGTTTCACCTTGATGAGTAGCTTCTCCGTGCACGGAAAGCATATGAGGAATCCAACAACTTGATCCAGATCGGGGCCGATAGATTTTATTGCCAAGATCTTCACTGTGCGCATAGACTGGGCCAAGCTTGTGGGAATCATTTTCTGGAATACGGTCGTAAATACATCAAGAAGAAATTTAAAAATGTGAATTTCAAGAAGACGGAGAAGAAGATGAGTGTTGTACCTGAACAATTACTGATCCAATAAAGAGTTCGGAGAAATTGGCAGACAAGTACACCAACGCTGTCAATTTCGGCGTGTCAATGACCCTGATTTTTGTTGGACCTTCTAGATCAGATACAAGCAATCTCTCAAGGAAAGGCGCATTCTCAATGACCATAATGTGGAACAACTGGAGTGATCTCTTCCCAATTGATGTCTTGTTGCAGGGCCAGCAAGACACAATAATCCATCGGAGATTCGTAGCGGCGATGTGGAGGCAAATGAACCCGTGGATCTACTAAGAAGAAGGTACTCGAGCGCAGTACAGCTGTGGAGCAGGTGCTCCATAGCCTGCTTCGAGATGCCAACGTCGAAGAGGTCGAGCTGCTTGAGTTGAGGGACAAGAAGGGCAGGTGCGGCATTAATCTGGGGAAGATACCAGGAGCTGAAGCTGGCGCGATGCAGTGTTGGCGTGTGGCGGAGCACGGACGGCGGAAAAGAGCGACATCGTCCAACTTCAAAGCTGAGCTCCTCAAGCTGATCTAGGGCGGGGGATAAGAACCACTCGTTGAACTTGGCTTGGACCTTGCAGTTGGTACTGAACATGCGGGTGTCAAGGCGTCTGGCTGGCCTAGGGTGCGATGAAAGGATCTTGGAGACTATGGCCATGCGTTTGCAATCCCCATCGCAGAGGGAGCTATCGACGGTGAGGTTGAGGGGGATGCGGCACCAGAGGGGGTGCCACCGCCGAGAGAGAAGGGCGGTACGCACGACAGATTTGGTGGGGAGGATGCCAATGATGAGGAACAGCATGTCGTCGGGGAGGCTGCTAAAGAAGTCCAGGTTCGCCGGATGCGGTTTTGGCTTGAGCCGCCTCCACTTGTTGGCTGCCTCGCCGTCCATCTCAACCGGTGGCGACACCGGTGTACACATGTGCTGGTCTGTGTTGTGTGCTAGCCTGCTTGGTGTGTGCGAATGCGTCCTTCTATGCATGCCGCCGCGCAGTGGTGAATTGTGCGCGAGTGCGTCCTTCACGCGGAAGAAGTGTGTCCTCAATGCACCCTCAATTTACTAGCATGCGGGGTGCTCCCCGAGTGGCTTCAACTTTGTTTACTTCACCGCGTGTCAGATGGGCCTCTAGTTTACTTATTTTCACCCACTGCCACATGGGCCAACACACGAAGATAGAGAACACGAGCTGATAAGGCAGCATGTGGACACCGGTCAATTAAACAATATACGGAGCTATACGCTGACACAGTGAGCATATAATCCGTCGGTATAGAGAGTTTGAGTGAGAGGGGAGGCCCGTGAAAGATAGCAGAGAGAGAGAAAGAGCTACTCCCTCCGTTCGATAATGTAGTGCCAACATTTTTCTTAAAATCAAACTTTTGAAACTTTGACCAATTTATAAAGAAATTAATTATATCTACAATACCAAAGATAAATGATAGTATGAAGTAAGTACATGCTGTGATGAATCTAATGATCGTTCCAGATGTAAATGTTTTTCTCCACATATACCTGGTCAAACTTTTCTGGGGTTTGACTTTTCAAAACATCCATATGCTTATGGGCGTGAGAGAGTCCCTAACTAGAGAGAGAGTGAGAGAGTGTGTGTGAAATAGAAAGAGTGACTGAAAAAAGTGTGTGTGCATGTGTGAAAGAGACATGGACAACACACGATAAAAGTAGAGAAAAGGCATGTGTGTCTTATGCAAACATATCACACATGCATCTTCGACAATGGAAGCAAGGTGTGGAGATAGTTTGTGGTTGTTTGCAACCGAGAGAGAAAGACCCCTAGCACGTGGCCAACAGGGGTCTGACAAGCAAGGGAGAGAGGTCGAGAGAGAGACATGGAGAAAATGCAGACATGGGGAGGAGAGAGTGTATGTTTGTGATAGAGAGATCCCCTGGAGATCGTGATGGGACTACATGGGTGGGAGATCAAGTGACAAGGTGTTTCCATGATAGAAGATACCCCGAGAGATATCGAGATAGACGTATGGATGGAAGGAGACAATACATGTGTCCCTGATGGCTAGTTAGAGATAATCCTACTTAGGGGGGGAGTGCGTGTGCCTATGATGGAGTGAGGGATTATGGTACTTAGGGGGGTGCGTGTCACATAGAGAGAGAACAAGGGCGGAGAGTATTGGATGGGTCTATATGTAGCGCGAGTGAGACATGTGTATGTCTGAGCCAAGGAGATATAAAGTTTGAGAGAGATAGAGGAGCCCCGATAAGGTTGAGTGGTGTGTGAGATGGCTGAGAGGGGGAAAGAGATATTCCATCCGCTCGATAATGCAGTGCATGTAAAACTTTTTAGAAGTCTAACTTTGGAAACATGGATCAGGTTTACGCAAATGTTACTTATATCTACAATACCAAAGGTACATCATATGAAACTATCTCATGACGAATCTAATGGTATATGTTTGCCATTCTAGATGTAAATTTTTTTCTCCACATACATGGTCAAACTTTGTGATGTTTGACTTTTCAATAAACCTATATGATATGTACCGAAGAGAGTGCCTAAGTCAAGAGAGATCAAGTGTGTGTGAAGGAGAATGAGTGAGTTTGCAAAAGGAGTACGTGTGTGAAAGATAAAGGGACAACAAATGATAAATTAGAGAGAGTGTGTGTGTTTTTTTGTTTCTTATGCAAACATATCACGCGTGCATGTCCGAGATAGAAAAGCGAGGTGAGGAGATACACGAAGATAGCTAGTGCATGATTGTTTGCAACTGAGAGAGACACCCCTGTAGCACATGTCCAATAGAGGTCTGGCCAATAAGGAACAAAGGTCGAGAGGGACACATGGAGAACATGGACACATGGGGAGGGAGAGAGGGTGTGTTTGTGATAGAGAGATCCCCTCGAGATCGTGAGGGGACTTATATGGGTGGGAGATCGAGGGAGGTGCGTGCGAGATAGAAAGATGCCACGAGAGAAATCGATATAGACCATGAAGATGTTTGTGATGGAGACTAAGATTAGCTAGTCATATACATATAGGGGGGACTACGTGTGCCTACATTTGAGTGAGAGACCATCATACTTGGCTAGGCATGAGATTGTGTGTGTGTGTGTGCGTGTGAGATGGAGAGAGAAAACGAGGGAGAGAGATAAAGTTTTAGATGCGTCTATAGAGTGCGAGTAAGATATGCATGTGTATGTGTGACCCAGGTAGATGGAGAGTTTGAGAGAGAGAGGGAAGAGCTCCGAGACGACAGAGTGGTGCGTGAGAGAGTTACGGCAACGAGCCAAGGAATTTGTGTGCATACGATGAGTGCACACAAGATATTTAGCTTGGACTAGAGAATCATACATAGTGTGTGAGAGAGACCTATAGATGGAGTATATATGCATGCGAACTAGAAAGACCCCCCACACAGAGAGAGAGAGAGAGAGACAGAGAGAGAGGAAGAGGGACCAACGAGGTTTGTGTGTTGGATGTGTGTGACAGAATTGAAGATTGTCGGAGAGAGAGAGAGAGAGAGCAAGAGTCCGGGAGAGGGGGAGGTCGTGTTTTATGCATCAAAGACTGATATAAACCATGTTTCGATATAAACTTGCATTAAAATATTTAAATTGGAGAACATGTTGTCTGCAATCCACAGATGTACGGAGATATGTGTATATCAAACAAGTTCATTAAGTTGACTCTCAACTTGTTCATGGAGTACTATAATACTGTACAACATCCTACTCGATTGAGGTCTTTAATTTTGGATTTAGTTCACTATTTTGACCTGGTGAACGAGCTATTTCATTGAATCGAGACATTTCATTTTGGGTTTGATTCCCGTTTTTGAGTGGGTCAACTATTTGTCATATAGTAAATCGCTAGCAACGAGCATGTAAAAACACATTACTCCCGAGCATCATCTCTCCATACAAAAAAAGAAGTGGCAAGCTAATATTTCAAAATTTGATTCGAATCAACTTGGTAAGGTAGACGTGGATGCTCGTTCTCCCAAAATTTGAACGAACCATTAAATACCCTCTGCTCGGTGGAATTCGCCCGAGCAAATAAATGGCAGACGCGAAATTACTGGCCTATGTGGGACACGCATCAATTGGCCCATTGTACATCGAGGGTAGGTTCGTAACTTCATCCAAGTGCGCCTTCTCCTCGACCGAAATGACATGTGCCGAATAATTCATAAACCATGGTCCGAAAAACACCATCTCCTTGCCCGAAATAGCTCGCGCCCACTATTTCAAAACATGCTCTCCTCGCCCTAAATCGCTCGCGCCCACTATATTTCAAAACATGCCCTCCTCGCCCGAGATCGCTCGCGCCCACTATATTTCAAAACACGCCCTCCTCTCCCGAAATCGCTCACGCCCAGTATATTTCAAAACATGCCCTCCTTGCCCGAAATCGCTCACGCCCACTATTTGGGAGATGCAAAGTTACTCTACTATCCCAGACCCTCAGTACACAAACCCAAGCCGAGAAGCCTAAAGGCAGGGGTAGAACTGTAACTCCCCCCACATTTCAGACAAATGTGTCTGTAAGACATGGTCCCCCCTCCCAATTCCCCATTCATACCTCGTGGGCGCCAAATCACCTTCTCCCCAGAAGCTCCCTTCTCATGAGCCGCGAAACCTCAGCCCCTCCTCCATGGTGCCCCCACTGCACCAAATTCAAAGCCGCCCTCCTCTCTAATCCCGGAGATGCTGTCCATTTGCCGTCATGCACTGGGCCGTGTGCCTCTTACTCCGTGCTGCCGGAGCTGCCTCGACGATGGCCGCATGAACCATACCAGAGCCGATTCACCCCCGCCGTTGTTCACGGTGCCGGAGCGGCTCCAATTTTGGACCCGTCTAGAGCCCCGACGCTGCTTCCCCATAGCCATCGACCATCGCGACATCTCTACTTCCCTGCCGCTGGTAGCCACCACAACCGCGCCGGCCTGACCAACTAGGCAGCTGTAGCTGCCTACTTCACCGGGCCACCAGATAGGTCGCTCCTTCATCTCAAATCACTTTATTTAGGCGTCAGTTGTCTGAATTATTATTCTGGGTCAATTGATTCCCAATGGGAAGCAGCACCCCTCGAGCCGGCAGAGCTCTTAGGCTGCCGGTTGGCTGGTGTCTAACGTAAGGATGCGGGGCGCAAGTTCGCCGCAGAAGCAGTGCTTAGATGGCTATCTTAGAGTTGTGTGGGTTGAAGGTACTGCCGCCACTGGATCTGGATGACGGTGAGTCTTTGTGCATTGGCCCGGGGGCGGCGCAACCATGGCAGTGCGGTGGGGCGAGGAGCGGGGTTTTGGTCGGGGCCATGGACGGCGGAGGCAGGCTGCTCTGCTGGTGGTCGCTGGCTCTTCGGGGAAGATTCCGAACAGTGTCAGCCGGGAGGCACAAGATGGCCATCTAGCCATTCGGTGTAGATCGGACAATACCAAAACAAAATAAAATTGTGTGACCCCAATTTAGTCTTCAGTCAACAGACGTGTGACCACTCTCGTACCTTGCTGTTGATCTCTTAGGGTATTTCTTCAGATCAGAGAGATGTGTCATTCTTAACATTATGCGTTTTTTGCATCTTCAGCCACACCATGTTCCGACTCACCGCAGCTGCTCCAACAAGGGAAGCAAGCGCCAGAAGGGAGCTATAGTCCCCACTCAATAGTTCCCTACATCTAATGCGCGTGCCCGACATGGACAGCCACAACAATTGCAGGGCCATCGACAAGTCAGCACATGATGCTCACTCATATGGATGGCGGCCAGATAGGTTGTACCCTCATCTTACTTGTGTGCAACATTTATGGCTTTGTTATTCATCTAAGAATTGAAAATAGATTATCACATTTCACTGTATATTCATGCTGATCTCTTACGGGTCTTGTTCAGGAGTTAACGTTGTTCCATAGTTTAGCTAAGAGACTTGTTCTTTAGGTAACGCTATTCCATAGTTATCATCCTTCAGCCAATGCTATCCCACAGGCTGGTGATTATAGTATTATACCACTTCTAGTATAACCTATGTTGTTCCTTAATACTTTTGTGTGCCATCTAGTTAATCTCGAGTACAAATGATACATATTCTGTAGCTTTCATCTGTATTCTCCCTTTAGTTTTTGAGACCTGTTGCTGTTAGTTAACCCCAGTCCTACTATTTATGCCGTCTCCTACAGGCACTCATCACATAAATCTAACTACTAGTTGTCTTCCATGCATGTCAGATATAATTGCACACACTGATTTATCCACAAGAACCTCACGGAGCAATGTAACGGCCAATAGACTTGACGTCAATGATACCCAATATGATGGAACATGTAAAGGCAGTTCTTCACAAGACTTGCAGAAAGATGATGGATCCTATTCACCCCATAAGGTCCTTGCTCTAACTTGGCCCTTGATATGGGTACATCATGAATAATATGTCCTTGAGTGCATCTACTCTGTTGCAATATCTTGTGCTTCGCCTGCTGATCATGCATGTAAATATGGCATGCTTTCCTGTTTTTCAATACCTATTCCATTAATGATAACATGTTTTCAAATTCAAGTACTGTCATTCTACTCTATCGCAATGCCGTCTGCTTAGTTTGGACATCATGCTTCTCAATATCTTATGCATTATTATTCATCAGTACGTACTTCATCTGTCTACCATACCATGTTCTTCTTTTTACATTGAAGTGTTGTTCTAGTGGTCTCTTGCAATGCCATCTTAGTTTCCCAATCATACACGCATATGTTGCCTTAGTGTTTTTCTATAATGTATTCCGCTAGCATACAGTTTTACATTCAAGTAGAGTTTTTTACACTGTTGTCCTGTCGTATCCCTAGCTCTTACATCATACTCCCTCCATCCGGATTACATGTCGCAGAAATGGATAAAACTGGATGTATCTAGAACTGAAATACGCCTAGACCCATCAATTTATTTCCGGATGGAGGTAATACATGTCAATATGTCATGCCTTTCTATTCTTTAGTACCTATTCCATCTTTGCTGTAGCATCTTTTATAATTAAAGCACCATTCTTCTATATAAAGCATGCAAGGGGAAGACGGCTATGTTAGAATCTGAAGGTTTACAAACCAGGTCTTTGCAAAAGATCCAAACGCCAGGAGATAATAAACCAACTCCAGTTTTCATAGATACTGCTCCAGCACAGAGAAACCCAACTCCCACTGATAATAAGCAGATTCCAGTGGCCAAAGAACTAGTCCGCTCCAGTCCAGCAAAAATATGTCAACTCCATTCTAAGAAGCGTGTGCGTATCCTCACATCATGAAATTTTATAGCATTGTAATCATATTTTCTACATGTTTCTTACCCATCTCTCTTTTAGAAAATAATCTTAAAGGATAGAAGACTTTCTGTACTAGGATCATATTGGAGGAAAGTATCTTGTGGGAATTCTCTGTGCTCCAATGCTGATGTAAGTACCTGCTGCATATCACTATATTTTTACATCAGCATGTATTTTGTTAATCTGTGTGAATCCAACCTTTATCTAATCTAAATTCAGTTGTAGCAAAATGTTAAAGGCGACAATGTTGATTTTTGTAAGGAAATTGCATGGTAGTTTTCATACTGAGCTGCATGAGTGTACTATCTCATATCATGCACATTACTAAATTGTAGTGCTGCTCTGGTGTAACACCCACGATGCGGCTATATCTCCCACGTGTCGGGGCACGACTTACAGGCATAGCCGCATGGTAGGCATGTCGTAAGAGGGGTAATCTTTACACATCCCATTTACTGAATAAGAAAGGGATAAAGAGTTGGCTTACAACCGCCACTTCACACAATACATAAATATAACATACATCATCCAGAATACAATCAATGTCCGACTACGGAACCAAAATAAAAGAAGACAACCCCAAATGCTAGATCCCCGATTGACCCAACTGGGCTCCACTACTGATCAACAGGAAAATGAAAAAACAACACAACAAACACGATCTTCATCGAGCTCCCACTTGAGCTCGGTTGCGTCACCTGCACTGGTCTCATCGGCACTTGCAACTGTTTGGAAGTATCTGTGAGTCACGAGGACTCAGCAATCTCACACCCGCGAGATCAAGACTATTTAAGCTTATGGGTAGGAAAGGGTAGTGAGGTGGAGCTGCAGCAAGCACTAAGCATATATGGTGGCTAACTTACGCAAATAAGAGCGAGAAGAGAAGCAAAGCACGGTCATGAACTAGAAGTGATCAAGAAGTGATCCTGAAACTACTTACGTTCAAGCATAACACAAGAACCGTGTTCACTTCCCAGACTCCGCTGGAAAGAGACCATCACGGATACACAAGCGGTTGATTCACTTTAATTAAGTTAAGTATCAAGTTCTCTACAACCGGACATTAACAAATTCCCATCTGCTCATAACCACAGGCACGGCTTTTGAAAGTTGAAACCCTGCAGGGGTGTCCCAACTTAGCCCATCACAAGCTCTCACGGTAAACGAAGGATATTCCTTCTCCCGGGTACACGGGATCAGTCTCGGAATCCCGGTTACAAGACATTTCGACAATGGTAAAACAAGACCAGCAAGACCGCCCGAATGTGCCGACAAATCCCGATAGGAGCTGCACATATCTCGTTCTCAGGGCACACCGGATGGGCAAGACGTCGGGTTGGCATACACCCTGGTTGCCCAGGGGGCGCCGGACATCGCCTGGTTCAGACCAACACTTAGAGAAGCACTGGCCCGGGGGGGTTATAATAAATATGACCCTCGGGCCCGCGAAAACCCAAGGGAAAGGTATAGGTTGTTAGACAAATGTAAAACCAAGGTTGGGCCTTGCTGGAGGAGTTTTATTCAAAGCGAACTGTCAAGGCGTCCCCATAACACCCAACCGTGTAAGGAATGCAAAATCGAGGAACATAACACCAGTATGACGGAAACTAGGGCGGCAAGAGTGGAACAAAACACCAGGCATAAGGCCGAACCTTCCACCCTTTACCAAGTATATAGATGCATTACTTAATATAAGAGGTATTGTGATACCCCAACATAACCATGTTCCAACATGGAACAAAGTTCATCTTCACCTGCAACTAGCAACGCTATAAGAGGGGCTGAGCAAAGCGGTAACATAGCCAAACAACGGTTTGCTAGGAAGGAGGGTTAGTGGCTTGACATGGCAATATGGGAGGCATGATATAGCAAGTGGTAGGTAGTGCGGCATAGCAATAGAGCGAACAACTAGCAAGCAAAGATAGAAGTGATTTCGAGGGTATGGTCATCTTGCCTAAAATCCTTCAAGGAAGAAGAACGAGTCCATGAGGAAGACAAACAGACGTAGTCGAACGAATCCTCACAACTCCGGAACGAAACCGAAGCTAACGAGAGAAGCAACCCGGAAAGAAGCAAGCAACATAGTAAACAACCATCACATAAACATGGCATGATGCACAACCAAGTATGATGCATGTCTGGTTTAATGAGGTATGGCATGGCAAAATGCACAAGCAAAACTACAAGTTAAGTGGAGCCCAATATGCAACGAGTTGCATATTGCCGGAACACCACATTTGATTATTTAGTTCGATCTCGTTTATGTACCCAACAATATTAAATGTTGGTTAGCATGGCAAGGGGTGAAGCACACTTAGACTAACTAACTAGTCAAGTTTAAATGGGGTCGGAAACAACAAACAAGAATTCCGGAAAAACCCTCATGTGCATATTATGAATTTGGTACTGTTCTGCCCTAAACCATATTTTAGAGTTGTTAAACATGCAAAGTAATACCACCATGTTAAACTAGGCATTTTTCTACCCCATTTACGTATAAAGTTTATTTAAAACTGAGCTACGGTTTATTAGTTATGAAATAAATCATTTTAACATTGCATATGAGCAAAATTACACAAACAGCCTTTTAAACATTTTTAACATGCCTGAAAGTTGGTATTGTGAAACTAGACGGAAATCTAAGCATTTTACATATATAACTTATTTTAATCCGATGCATGGTTTATTAGCTATTAAATGCATGATCCCGAAGGTTTTTTTTTGTAAAACTGGGAACTCTGGAAAAAAATAGCACAATTCGGTGAACCTAAAAAACACTACTGGGCTGGGGGAACTGCTCACATGGGCCAAGGCCCGGCTAGCGGAGCAGCAGGCCAGCGGGATCTGGCGAAGGGGAGGCAGGCTGGGCCTGGCTGGCGACGCGGGGCCCTCGTGGAAGGTTGAAGCGGTCAACGATGTCTCAAACGGGAGACGATGCAGTGCATGCTGCTCGTTGCAGGGGAAGCAGAGGCCGGCGACGGGAGATGGCGAGGCAGCGGAGCCGCGTGCACGAGGGCAGGAGGCGAAGCAGGGGACTTGCGCGGGGACGACCGGATCCGAGGCGGGGGAGGCGCGGGCTCGTCTGGTTCCCGGCTGGATCCGGGCCGATGGGACTCCATGGGGCGGCGGCCATGGCATTCCCCCTCCGGTCACGAGCAGAGAGGAAAAAAAGGAGGTTAGGGGCGAGAAGAAGGATGATCTAGGGTAAAAGAACGGCTATAGAGGGCTTTCTCACCAGCAGCGAGCTCTGGTTGGAGGGAGGCGGGCAAGGAGGAGCTCAGGCGGCTCAGCGGCACGACTAACTGCTGGCGAAGGGAAGGGGCACCTGGCACGGGTTGCGAGGAAGATGGAGGGCGATGTGCTCCGGTGTGAGCTCGTGCTCGAGGAAGACGATGAGGAGGCAGCAGCCTCGGGCAGGGAGGAGCTCTGGCGGGGGTCGCGGCTCCACGTCCGGCGACGGGGTGCTTGGGTTTTGTTCTTGCTGTGGGCACGAGGAGAAACAGAGGAGGCCGGCGACACGAGGTGGCTCTGGTCTTCAGTGGAGCTTGCTCCGGTGAGGCAACCGGAGGCGCTGGTGGCGCAGGACCTCGGGGAGGCTGGCTGCAGCGGGGAACGAAGGCATGGGCGTGATGCAGATCGGGCACCGGGCGAGACAAGGAGGAGGAGAAAAGGACACGGGGATGGCGCTGGTTTTTTGGCAGGAGAAAGCGAGGTGGATGGAGGATGGATCGAGGGGAGGGGAGGCCATGGTTAGCTGGTGGATCGGGGTGGATCCCGATGGGGATTTGGGAGATGAGTGCGGCGGCAGCAGGGACAATTCCCTAGATTTTAGGGTATGTCCAAAATAGGCTATTGGTTGATCTATAATTAGCAAAAGGGCTAAATTTAGGGGCATTTGGTCCCTCCGATCTTTATCATACGGTCTTGGATAAATAGGCTAGGGAGATCAAATAATAAAACGAAGATGTTTTATATACGTTTGGTGATGATCCAGACGCATCGGTAACGACAACCCGGGTCGGGTTCGGGTAAGTTTCGGACGCGCGAGAGAGGACTCTGCAGCGCACAAAGAGGGGTAGGCTGGGCCTAGGTGGACTGTGGAGAGCGGGTTGGTCTGAGAGAAGAGGGGAGAGATGCAGCCCGGCACAGTTTCCAGAGACCGAAAACGACCGACGATAGACCGACTAATATTGCCGCTATAGTTTAACGGTTGGGCTATTAAACAAACTCCAAATGCGATGAAATTTGACAGGCGGTCTATGTCAACATAACAACACCACATGTCAACTTTCAACCCATTCCGAGAACATTTTGCGGCCACTTATAAAATAATATTTCGGACGTGCCACAGGCGCGTACAAGTGTGTCTAGGTTCAGAACGGACAACGGAAGGAATGGGGAGACCTGGGCGGATGCAAGTTTTCAAAACATGATGATGCAAATGCGCATGATGACATGATGAAATGCAACACACAAGCAAAAGACATGGCAATGACAACGAATAACTGGAAGACATCTAGCGCATCAGATTCGGGGCGTCACAACACTCCACCACTACGAGAGGATCTCGTCCCGAGATCTAGGATGGCATCGGGGGAAACGAAAGAGGAAGGGGACGAGGTAAAACTAAGTTGCTTCTTTGTACAAACGAGTGAAGCCAAAGAACCTTGCGAGGTAGAACAAATTTAAAGAAGGAATACAACGAAGATGAACAAAGTTGAAAACACTCCCTTAGGAAAGAGGACCAAGGAACATTACTAGAACCTTGTAGGTTGAAAGACATAAGAAAAGGGTTGCAATGGACAATAAGTACATGCAATCACTCCGGTTGAACCGAGATTTACAAGGAACGATAAAGATCAATTACGACAACACTCCAGTTGAGAAGGGAGGCAAAACTTGATAAAATGGAAAGAACTTGAAAAGAGGGGACGACACTCCGGTTGAATGGATAAGCAAAGGAAAGAACATGATCTTTGACAAAAATGAGATGATGGGTTGAATAGAACAACATCACAAAGCCTCCGGAAGAAATAAAAGAAAGGAATTAAAGGGACGGAGAAGAAAACAACATCTTCTACCTCAAATGTGCTTGAAAAAGCATCTTTAGGAGAAGGGTCGAACGGAGTTGTTGGAAAACCAACAACAAAAAGAGTAAGCTTGTTGTGGGCTTATGGAAAACTTGTCGAAATCTTGAGGTGAAATTCTGCCACTAACGAAACACAATAGATTGGATTGATATGAACCAGGAGACGAGAAACTTATTTCGCCGGTAGGATAAATCAAGAACTTGGGTCATTTATAAGCACCATTAATAGCAGCAATCCTTAGGGGAAGCTTTAGGTGAAATATAACCCAAGATAATTCCAATGAAGAGATTGATGGGTTGAAAAGATGTCTTGAGCGAAGAGAAAATGATGGATTTAGATATGTCACTCTTAAGAACTTGTGAATCATGAAGCATGAAGGGAAATTATCAACAATGACATAACACCACCTCAAAAGATAAGAAAGAAAGAATCGCACCTCGAATGCAAGATGAAGAATGCTTTAACTCCTCAAAACAAGACATGTGTTGAACACCATGTTTATTTGAGAGTATAGCCTGGCGGATCTTGACTTTGAGAGAAATCTTGAGGGCAATTGAAGAATGAAAGGAATCCTTGATGAACCATCATGTATAACCTCCATGAAGAACTCCGGTAATAAAAGAATGATCAAAAGAAGTGAAGGATGAAAAGAATAAGATTGAAACCTTGCAATGATTAGATGGAGCTTTGAAATGATATAATTGAAAGAGCTTGGAACTCCGGGAAAGAAAAGATGAAACATTGAAATCAAGAATTTGATGACCCTCCGGAATAAGGAATTGAATTCACTCGATGAAACAAGAATAAGATTTGCATTATGCTTATCCTTCACCAATTTAAATTGATGACAAGCAACAGATTTGACATACTACTTATTCTCATTGGAAAGGATTCTGGAGAGATATAGCATAATCTTGAGAAGGTATGGATGAAACCACCGGTAGGGTTGAAAGCAACGAATAAATTGGTATGATAACGAAGGAAGAGAAATCTTGAACAAACCACCGTAAGAATTGAAAATGAATGAAGAAAAATATAAAGAAACACCGGGAAGAATTAGAGAACGAAGATACTTGAGATAATTTAGATACAAGTGAACGAAGAGATCCTGAGCTGATTAGCGAATATTTGAATATGCACTAGAAGAATTCAAAAACTAGAGATGAAAGCTAGAATGAATAATTCTGAGATGATGGGCTCCAGAGAATCAAACTGAAAAGACGCTTGAATTGCTCTGGATGGGTGAAAAGAATTCTCACAATCGAAAACAATTATGAGAGGATGGCATCAAGCCTATAACCATGAATCTTCGAGAGAACGGGTAAGATTTGGAGGAAAAAACTCTTCTTCGGTCTTCAAATGCAGAGAATGACGACGAGAAAACACCACCATGAATTGTTGAGGCACTCCGGGATGAAAATTAGAAAGGTTGAACCAACGATGAAAAGAATTTGAAAGATCTTGGAGAAAGGCATTTGACTGATGATAACTCATTCTTACGTCAAACTTGGAAAAGAATTTGAGAGTAACACCGGGAAAATAGAAGAGTCAGGTAAGATCCTGGGAAAAGACCTGTGGGTTAGGGCCCACTCAAAAGAAACAACGTTGAACAATTTTGAAGAGATATTGCACCGGTTGATTTAAATGGCTTGAATGAGATAACATCCTCAAAAGAACTTGAGCAAATTGAGAATGGAAACTTGAATCTTTTGAGATATCTTCAGCACTCCGGAACAATTGAATAGCGAGACGAGGATAGTTGAGAGGTGCACCAGCATGAGAAAGCATTTGAAATAAGGAAAGAGATAAGATTAACACCGAAATTTTGGATTGAATCCACCGAGGAAGAAAAAGAACGAAGAATGATGAACTTGAAGCTCCGTTACTATCTTCGTGAGAATCACCAGATAAGAACATTGATTAAAAAGAATGAAAAGACTTTGCATGAATAAAATGGATACTTGATTAAGAAATCTAAATCCTTGAAGAAAAAGGGATGGGAGGGCGGGAAAACAAAGGCAACTTGGGGCAGATGAAACGAACAATGTTGGGAAAACTGAGGGGTGATCTTGCAAATGTTGAAATGATCGGATCCACTTGAAGGGAAACACGCCGGTTGAAAAGGATTGACATGACAATCTTGATTATCATGAAGGATTAGTATTCACATAGAAATATGAGAACACCACTTAGGAAAGGTATGGAGTCAACACTTGACATTGAAGCAACTCGAATACCACAACTCAAAACAAAACAAAGGATTGGCTTGCAAAATAAGCCAGAAACAAACATATGATAGACCCCATATCGTATCATGTGTCTGTTGGAAAGATATCCTACGAGATACTTGAATTCCCACTTATAAACTCCCGAAACTTTCTGGTTATGCAAGCAGGTGTTGGGGATACAGGGGAAGCATAATATCTCACCCAAAACTAACAAATCCTACATCCAGTTGTATCCATCCTTCAACACATAACCAAGAAACCTTCGGAAATCATTTACATCAACCTTCGAAAAGCATCGGTTATACAAGTTATGGCAATACTCCCGAACTCCCACCCCAGTACTGGGTGGCGTCGAGGTTATCTCACCAACAATTTCATAAAATAGATTTTTGATGTCGGCGAACTCAGGTATTCGAGAACTGCAATGATAAAATTGTGACGACAACACCTCGAAGCTCAACTCCCCGGGACACTGCCACAACCCCTAAATGTCAGGACGCACCAAGAACAATGTTCTCATCACAAAACCATCGGAACGATTTCAAGATACTCGCGTGATCCTAATTTTTTCGTGAAATTTGAGGAGAGAAGAGTCAAAACTCTATGTCAGGAGGCCTCACCAGAGCGACGAAGGGACTGAGGAGTAAAAACAATCCTACTCTCCGATATATATAATCCTAAGACTCAAAACATTTTGTTCTAGACTCAACAACGTCAGCGATTCGATCAAGCAGGAGGCTCCTAAGTCCGGGATGGCTCTAATACCAACTTGTAACACCAACGATGCGGCTATATCTCCCACGTGTCGGGGCACGACTTAGAGGCATAGCCACATGGTAAGCATGTCGCAAGAGGGGTATTCTTTACACATCCCATGTACTGAATAAGAAAGTGATAAAGAGTTGGCTTACAATTGCCACTTCACACAATACATAAATATAACATACATCATCCAGAATACAATCAAGGTCTGACTACGGAACCAAAATAAAATAAGACAACCCCAAATGCTAGATCCCCGATCGACCCAACTGGGCTCCACTACTGATCAACAGGAAAACAAAAAAACAACACAACGAACACGATCTTCATCGAGCTCCCACTTGAGCTCGGTTGCGTCACCTGCAATGGTATCATCGGCACCTGCAACTGTTTGGAAGTATCTGTAAGTCACGAGGACTTAGCAATCTCACACCCACGAGAACAAGACTATTTAAGCTTATGGGTAGGAAAGGGTAGTGAGGTTGAGTTGCAGCAAGCACTAAGCATATATGGTGGCTAACTTACGCAAATAAGAGCGAGAAGAGAAGCAAAGCACGGTCGTGAACTAGAAGTGATCAATAAGTGATCCTGAAACTACTTACGTTCAAGCATAACACAAGAACCGTGTTCACTTCCCGGACTCCGCTGGAAAGAGACCATCATGGCTACACACGCGGTTGATTCATTTTAATTAAGTTAAGTATCAAGTTCTCTACAACCGGACATTAACAAATTCCCATCTACCCATAACCGCGGGCATGGCTTTCGAAAGTTCAAACCCTACAGGGGTGTCCCAACTTAGCCCATCACAAGGTCTCACGGTTAACAAAGGATATTCCTTCTCCTGGGAAGACCCGATTAGTGTCGGAATCCCGGTTACAAGACATTTCGACAATGGTAAAACAAGACCAGCAAGACCGCCCGATGTGCCGACAATCCCAATAGGAGTCGCACGTATCTCATTCTCAGGGCACACCGGATGGGAAAGACGTCGGGTTGGCATAGACCCTGGTTGCCCAGGGGGCGCCGGACATCGCCTAGTTCGGACCAACACTTAGAGAAGCACTGGCCCGGGGGGTTAGAATAAAGATGACCCTCGGGCTCGCGAAAACCCAAGGGAAAGTTATAGGTTGTTAGACAAATGTAAAACCAAGGTTGGGCCTTGTTGGAGGAGTTTTATTCAAAGCGAACTATCAAGGGTCCCCATAACACCCAACCGTGTAAGGAACGCGAAATCAAGGAACATAACACCGGTATGACGGAAACTAGGGCGGCAAGAGTGGAACAAAACACCAGGCATAAGGCCGAGCCTTCCACACTTTACCAAATATATATATGCATTAATTAATATAAGAGGTATTGTGATATCCCAACATAACCATGTTCCAACATGGAACAAACTTCATCTTAAACTAGCAATGCTATAAGAGGGGCTGAGCAAAGCGGTAACATAGCCAAACAATGGTTTGCTAGGAAGGAGGGTTAGAGGCTTGACATGGCAATATGGGAGGCATGATAGAGCAAGTGGTAGGTAGCACATCATAGCAATAGAGCGAACAACTAGCAAGCAAAGATAGAAGTGATTTCGATGGTATGGTCATCTTGCCTGAAATCCCGTAAGGAAGAAGAACGAGTCCATGATGAAGACAAACAGACGTAGTCGAACGAATCCTCACAACTTCAGAATGAAACCGAAGCTAACGAGAGAAGCAACCCAGAAAGAAGCAAGCAACATAGTAAACAACCATCACATAAACATGGCATGATGCACAACCAAGTATGATGCATGTCCAGTTTAATGAGGTATGGCATGGCAAAATGCACAAGCAAAACTACAAGTTAAGTGGAGCTTAATATGCAACGAGTTGCATATTGCCGGAACACCACATTTGATTATTTAGTTCGATCTCATTTATGTACCCAACAATATTAAATGTTGGTTAGCATGGCAAGGTGTGAAGCATACTTAAACTAACTAACTAGTCAAGTTTAAATGGGGCCGGAAACAACAAACAACAATTCCGGAAAAACCCTCATGTGCATATTATGAATTTGGTATTGTTCTGCCCTAAACCATATTTTAGAGTTGTTAAACATGCAAAGTAATACTACCATGTTAAACTAGGCATTTTTCTAACCCATTTACATATAAAGTTTATTTAAATCGAGCTACGGTTTAGTAGTTATGAAATAAATCATTTTAACATGGCATCTGAGCAAAATTACACAAACAGCCTTTTAAACATGTTTAACATGCATGAAAGTTGGATATTGTGAAACTAGACGAAAATCTAAGCATTTTACATATATATAACTTATTTTAATCCGATGCATGGTTTATTACTTATTAAATGCATGATCCCGAAGGGTTTTTTTGCAAAACTGGAAACTCTAGAAAAAAATAGAAAATTCGGTGAACCTAAAAAGACACTACTGGGCTAGGGGAACTGCTCACATGGGCGAAGGCCCAGCTAACGGAGCAGCAGGCCAGCGGGATCTGGCGAAGGGGAGGCAGGCTGGGCCTGGCTGGCGATGCGGGGCCCTCGTGGAAGGTTGAAGCGGTCAACAACGTCTCAGACGGGAGACGATGCAGTGCATGCTGCTCGTTGCAGGGGAAGCAGAGGCCAGCGACGGGCGATGGCGAGGCAGCAGAGCCGCGTGCACGAGGGCAGGAGGCGAAGCAGGGGACTTGGCGCGGGGACGACCGGATCCGAGGCGGGGGAGGCGCGGGCATGTCTGGTTCCCGGCCGGATCTGGACTGATGGGACTCCATGGGGCGGCGTCAATGGCGTTCCTCCTCCGGTCGCGAGCATAGAGGAAATAAAGGAGGTTAGGGGAGAGAAGAAGGATGATCCAGGGGAAAAGAACGACTACAGAGGGCTTTCTCACCAGCAGCGAGCTCTGGTTGGAGGGAGGCGAGCAAGGAGGAGCTCGGGCGGCTTAGTGGCGCGACTGACTTCAGGTGCAGGGAAGAGGCACCTGGCGCGAGTTGCGAGGAAGCTGGAGGGCGATGTGCTCCGGTGTGAGCTCGTGCATGAGGAAGACGACAAGGAGGCAGCAGCCTCGGGCAGGGAGGAGCTCTGGCGGGGGTCGCGGCTCCACGTCCGGCGATGGGGTGCTCGGGTTTTGCTGTTGCTGCGGGAACGAGGAGAAACAGAGGAGGCCAGCGACACGAGGTGGCTCTGGTCTTCAGTGGAGCTTGCTCCGGCAAGGCAACCGGAGGCGCTGGTGGCGCTAGGAGCTCGGGGAGGCTGGCTGCAGCGAGGAACAAAGGCATGGGCGTGATACAGATCGGGCACTGGGCAAGACAGGGAGGAGGAGAAAAGGACGCGGCGCATGGCGCTGGTTGGTTGGCAGTAGAAAGCGAGGTGGATGGAGGATGGATCAAGGGGAGGGGAGGCCATGGTTGGCTTGTGGATCGGGGTGGATCCCGATGGGGATTTGGGAGATGAGTGCGGTGGCGGCGGCAGGGACAAGTCCCTAGATTTTAGGGTTTGTCCAAAATAGGCTATTGCTTGATCTATAAATAGCAAAAGGGCTAAGTTTAGGGTCATTTGGGCCCTCCGATCTTAATCGGACGGTCTCGGATAAATAGGCTAGGGAGATCAAATAATAAAACGAAGATGTTTTATAGACGTTTGGGGATGATCCGGACCCATCGGTAACGACAACCCGGGTCGGGTTCGGGTAAGTTTCGGACGCGCGAGAGAGGACTATGCAGCGCACAAAGAGGGGTAGGCTGGGCCTAGGTGGACTGTGGAGAGCGGGTTGGTCTGAGAGAAGAGGGGAGAGATGCAGCCCGACACGATTTCCGGAGACCGAAAATGACCGACGATAGACCAACTACTATTGCCGCTATAGTTTAACGGTTGGGCTATCAAACGAACTCCGAATGCGATGAAATTTGACAGGTGGTCTACTGACAACATAACAACACCGCATGTAAACTTTCAACCCATTCCAAGAATATTTTCAGGCCACTTATAAAATAATATTTCGGACGTGTCGCGGGCGCGTGCAAGTGTGTCTGGGTTCAGAACAGACAACGGAAGGAACGGGGAGACCCGGGCGGATGCAAGTTTTGAAAACATGATGATGCAAATGTGCATGATGACATGATGAAATGCAACACGCAAGCAAAAGATATGGCAACGACAACGAATAACTGGAAGACATCTGGCACATCGGATTCGGGGCGTCACATCTATTTGCCCATTCATTCATTGTGTCAATGTTGCTTTCGTATTACCTTAGCTGGCTGATGATAGATGTGCCATATTGTGTTAATTTGGTGTAGGTTGGTGTGGTCTGGTTTCCCAAACATTCGTTGTGTCAATGTTGCTTCCCTATTATCTGACCTGGCCAATGATAGCAATGGTAGTGTGTTAATTTGGTGCAGGCTGCTGAAGATAAGAAGACAAACTCTAAAAACAGCAAGGCAACCCCATTGTTTCTTTCCAATAAATCTAGGCCATGTAATATGGCAATAACTCATGATTAATCTATTTGGTTCCCCTCCTAATTTATGTTATGATGCAGTGGTCGAGACACTCTCCACTATCAATAATACAAGCCTGCCAAAATCACCATCTGAATCTGTTCAGTTTCCTATGTCTTGAATGCAACGGAAAAAATGTATGTTTGTGAACCAATTAATTGCTGAAGCAATGATGGAAATGGTGGAGGAATCAGAGTTGCACATTCATGCGCAACAACAATTGATCAATGTTTCCAGAGACAGTGTAGCAAAGCAGCAAGAACTTGCCCACATGCTTTTGGGCGTCATTCGCGCTGAGGTTGCAGATTGTGACGTTGTAGATCGTTAGGTTCTATTCATTTATTTGCACTGGCATCAATCTTTGATTTCCCAGTGGATGTAATTTCCTGTAATATATGCTGGATGTGCAACATTTTTCCTTGTATGTCATACCTTTGCTTGATCGGTTTTGGTGCTGTGCATAATTGCTCGTCGTAATGGGCTCAAATTATCTAATTGGGCCTAAAGACATGTACAAACTTTAGTGGGCCCATTAAGTTAATGGGCCGTTACTAGGCCGAAAGTTAATGGTTGGCCCTCTTACCTCCCGGGTCATTAACAGACCGACATCGAAGCGAGCAACTGGTGGGCCCATTTGATTTCACGGGCCGTTAATAGACCATTACTAAGGTCGGGCTACATATGGCCCAACTATACTATGGGCCTTTAGCAGGCCGAAAGAGACAGCGGGCTCGTACTGGACCATGAAGAGCATGGGCCGCTAAGAGGCCGAAAGTCAGGTCGTACTGTAAATGGCCCAACTGTGTTGTGGGCCTTTAGCAGGCCGAAAGAGAAACTGGGCTAGTATTGGACCATGAAGAGCATGGGCCGTTAAAAGGCCAAAACTCAGGTCCAACTACAAATGGCCCAAATCATTTATGGGCAGTCAATAGGCTGAAAGACACACCGGGCCGGGAATTGGCCCAACACTTAAATGGGTCGCTAAAAGGCCAAAACTAAGGTCCGACTACAAATGGTCCAACTCATTTATGGGCCGTCAATAGGCTGAAAGACACACCGGACCGGAAATTGGTCCAACACTTAAATGGGTCACTAAAAGGCCGAAAGATGTACATCCTGAAAATTGGCCCATCCCTTGAATGGGTCGTTAACAGGCCGAAATCACATCGGGCCAATATTGAGCCGAAATATATAGCGAGTTGTTAACGGGCTCGAGCTGACGATGGGCTGCAGTGGTGTCAAATCCTTAACGGGCCATTGACGGGCCGAATTGCCACATCTCGTATGGGTCATGGGCTGGACCTGACACAAGTAGGCCTTATATGGGACAGCCTGCTAATTTTTACTGGGCCGACCTTTTTCACCGGAATGGGCCACTGTTGGGCCGTGCCACATGTCGACCTATCATAGGCGCCTCCTGTCCAATGAATGGTTGACATCTATCCCAACGGTGAGCCAACACGTGTTTCCTCCAGCCAATGAGAATTTTACACGTGGAAAATCCTCATTGGTCTGGGCTGTTAGCAGGTTATCGGATCCAAAACCGGACCTGATAGCTTAACGGTGTTCCGTTACGGTGGATGCCACATGTCGGTCACCCTTGACGAAATCACTTCCATGACGCGCGATTTATCGTCACGGAAGTGGACACTTCCGTGCTGATAATTTTGGTAATGTCGTGGAACACTTCTATGACATCACAGGTATGACTATCTTGATTCTGTCATAAAATCGTCATGGATGTACATGCATGACAAAAAATGTGACCTACTGTGACAAACACGTATCATCACGGAAGTGTATTTTTTGTAGTGGGGGGTTGGGTGCAAGGGATCAATGGGAGGCACATATGGGCTATGAATATACTTGTTCAAGTTAAATTCATTAAAGATATCAAGCATTCCATCTTTCCAAAAGTTGTAGTACTCCCCATTGAGAATAGATACACTACATCTAAGACTCCCAAAAGTAGACACATCCATCTTTCTCCAATGATGATTAAACCGAAGCAATGGAGACCAAAGCTCTGATATCAATTGAAAGATCGAGAATATAGGTCTAGAGGGGGGTGAATAGACACTTAACAAGGCAAAGTTGTAGTTTTTAGTTTTCTTGAAAGTTAGGCAGATTTTACCAGAAGTTAAGTGGCAACCAATACATCCTACACATGCATATCTAGAGATTGAGCAGCGGAAAATGAACAACATGAAAGTGCAAGAAAGTAAAAGGGGGTAGAGATAGGAAGATCAAACGCAATGAAGACACGGTGATTTTTGGCATGGTTTCGATAGGTGGTGCTATCGTACATCGACGTCGATGGATACTTCAACCGACAGAGGGTAACTAAAAGAGCATGGTGCCCCCATGTTTGGTTTTGATAATTTATGGCAGTCCCTATGGACTAATTAATGGTGGCCTTGAGTTATATTTGAAGGGTTTGTCCATAGTCATTTCTTGAAGACAATTTGTTGGTTTCAAGGTTATAAGAAAAAAGATTATGTGTTGACCAAGGTGCCATTCAAGGAGTTATCCAAAGATTGGTCATGTGAGAGTAGAGCCTATTGCAAATATGTCTTGAGGAAAAAGATTGTGTAAACATTCATGTTTACCTTAAAGACATCATCTTTATGAAGAGAGAACATACTATTCAAGGTTGATCAAGACTAAGTACAAAGAGTGGATTCAAGTTGATCAACACACAAAGCCTAGAAGATATACCGAGTGGTATCATGTGATCCCACGGTATGGTAAGTATCATGGAATTGTCACGGCAGATGTCCTAGTGCAAGGACTTAGTTGTGGAGCCGTTGCGATGTATTAGCTTAAAGGGGTTAAAACGGGACAAAGGACACGAGGAGTTTATACTGGTTCAGCCCCTTATGGTGAAGGTAAAAGCCTAATCCAGTTTGAGGTGGTATTGCTAGGGTTTCGATTGCCAAGGAGCGAATACGCTTAGCCTACCTTCAATCTCTCGTTTCTTACCCTAAGCCGCTACCGGGTCGTCCCCTTATATACACGGGTTGATGCCCTGCGGCTCACAGAGTCCCGGCCGGCTCCTACAAACGTGTCCGACCTGGTGACTTATCTTACATGCCTTACAATACAAGTCACATATACATGGCGGTTCACACTTACGGGCCTTAAGCCGCCTTTGGGTTTTGGGCCCTTTAACAAGCCTACTACATGGACTGCCATCTTCAACATATTCATGGGCTTGGTTTATGAACCGCCATTGGGATAACCCGGCCCCTCCTGGGCGGGTCATATCCAATAGTCATATCCCCAACATTAGGCCCCAGGTTGATTTGAACTTTGTTCATGTCAATCTTCAACACTTAGAAAAAACCCTTCTTCATCTTCTTGTGAGAGATTATAACCTGCCATGATGTCATCTCCTGAGATTGCGGTACCCCGCCGTGACGTCACATGTTATCAATATTATATACGACCCAAATCTTAATAAATCTTCTCTTTTAATGAACCTCCGAAAATCAAGGCGCTCATGCCGTCACATATCCATTTTCTTGTCTCCTCGATTCCCGTGCATGCCACTTATCCTTCCAGTCTTATAAATAGGGCCACGGGTCCTCTTTTCACTCTCCCCCTTTTGCCTTCTCGTCTTCATCTTCTTCCTCACAACGCTCCAGCGCGCCCGAGCTCTGCCTCCGTCGATCTTCGTCCACTGCTTCAACTCCGGCCGCTGCATCACCCTAAACGAACCAGAACATCGTGGCGCCCCTCCACTGTTCATCAGCATTGGCAAGCATTCACTTTTCCTTTTAATAGATCCGCCTTAGGGTTTCCCTGTTCGTCGGTGTTCATCACCTCTCCTCCTTCTCTTTCCTAGATTGCATAGTTTTGATCTGAAAACGACACAAATCTTGTGCGGTAGCAGTTTTAGCACTTGTTTTTTAATATCAGAATATATCCTCATTGCAACAGATCTCATCTGGCATCCCCACTTTTCTGTTGCCGCCACCTTAGGTTTAGATTATATTTCATTTCTCTGAATTTCTACATATCCAATCTTATAGCTCCAATCTGTGAAACCTGTTTGTCCCAACACTTAGTAAAATTCGCTCTTGTCAGATCTTGAATACCAGTGCTTGTCATGGAGGCTTACATCACCGACTTATAATTACCCATATATCATTAGGCCCCATTTAAGCCTGTAGCCTTTTAATTCCGGCTTAATGAATCAACTAAACGTGGCAAAAAAATTCTTTCCTTTAGGCTTCTCTCTTCACAATGCCGCCAAAGACAGTCACTTCATGTAATTGGGTTAAGTCCATTGTTACCGAAGACACTCTCAAAGATTTTGTCAAAATCGGCTATTTACTAGAAAAAAATGCCATGCATTGGCGCGCCCCCAATCCAAGCGAAGAAATACCTCAACCAAAGGATGATGCGGTCATTGTTTTCACTGACCACATGAACCGGGGCCTCTCACCGCCCGGCTCTAAATTTTTCCGAGATGTTCTGCACTTCTTTCAACTCCATCCGCAAGACATCGGACCCAATTCTATGTCAAACATCTGCAACTTTCAAGTCTTCTGTGAAGTGTACCTTCAAGAGGAGCCTAGTGTTGAACTTTTTAGAGAATATTTTTATTTGAACCACCAAAACGAGTTCACGAACGGACCCAGTTTGGACCTTGGCGCAATCTCAATTCAAGGAAGAAGAGATTCTATCTTCCCTTATGCTTACTTGCCGAGTCATCCCAAGGATTGGAACCAGACATGGTTTTACTGCAAACATACCTCTCTAGCTGACAAGAATCCATTGCCGGGTTATCGTGTCAAGCGCCTGGACTCAAAGCATCATCTTCCTGAAAATTATACCACTGTCGAACATGCAAAGCTTGCTCCCACCATTGCAAAGCTTAAAGCTCTAGTAGGAAATGGGTTAACTGGCATTGATTTGGTTCGGTGCTGGGTTTCTTGGCGAATCATACCCTTGAGCCGCCGACCTGGCTTAATGTGTACTTACACTGGTGGTATAAAGGATCCGCTGCGCCACAGCTCTGTGCGCTTAACTGATAAGGCAATCAATGAAATGACCAAGTCCCTTATGAATGAAGATCCTGAAGATTGCAGCAAAGTGGGTCTGGAGCCTTTCTACAAACTTAACCCGCCACTGGATGTGAGCCTCCAATTTACTTACTTTTACCTCATCATTTTAATGCTTTATTAACTCAACTTTGATGACTTTTCACAGGCTGACTCTGATTTTTGGAAGAAGAAATACGACCATGAAGCTACCAAGAAGGACAGGGCTACCAAAAAATCCGCCAAGAAAACCACTAAGAAAAATAAGAAGAAATCCAGCGCCTCCAACATGTTTGAACTGGATGACAGCTCTGAGTCGGACGTAGCCCTTGACTCCCTTGGTTCCTTTTTCAATTACCATATTGACACTGATTATGCTCAGGATGACACGGGGGCCATCCAAGCAGCTGAAGAAGAGCTAACTATTATTTTGTCCGACTCAGAGCCTTTGCCAAGATAGAAAATTCAATGGGTAACCCGGAAAGTAAGCTTTTCGCACCCCTTAGCTCATTTGGATCCTCACTTTCTTTTGAAGCAAAGCAGCACGAGAGTCGGTGACAAACTCGGACCAGCGGAGGTGAAGAGTTATCGTCCGGCTTATCAAATACTCCAGCTCCACGAAAACGGCAAAATGAGGTCTTCCCAAACTTAACTCTTTTTACCCCTTGGCGGGTCTCTTTCATCAGCCACTTACTCCTTCTGATTCAAACTATCAGGAGGTTTCCCGCTCTTCCTCAAGTGAATCTCAAACCCAGCTACAGGATTTCAAGACTGCCCCTTGGTAACACCTCTTTTGTTTTCTATCTCCTTATGCTCTTATACTTTTACTGATCTCTCATGAACCGTGCAGTGGAAAAGCAAAGCCTAACAAGAAGGCAAAGGTGACCAAGCCGGCTGAAGATCCTAAAGTCCCTGAACCGGAGCAGCAAGTCCCAGCATCAGACGTTTCTAAAAAATAACCAGAAGAACTTGCCCATGAATCCCCACCAGAGATTCCTGACCTTTCCAGTGACCAGACAAAACTCAATCCTTTGAGTACTGAATCATCAAGCCCACTTAAACCGTCGGAGACACATACCGACGATGTTATAATTATTGGCACCGGCTTTACAGAACCGGGAAATCCAACTATCTTGGCCAAACACTCCGCTAAACAGGAGTTTATTGAAAAGCAGAAGGTGAGATTTGATGTTGCCCACTATTCTCAATTGAGCAGCAGTGAAGTACTCTCTGGCTACCTCAACCAAGTGCATACCAGCCGTGATCTTGAAATCGATATGGTGAAGCAGATGCATCAAAAATATGAGGTATGAATTCCGGCTTAAGTACAGTATGCATATCCTGTCACCCCAAGTCTACTGTGTATAATAGAATTGAATATGATGTAGACTTTAGAATAGCAATGAGTATAAAGCATCTTTGAGAAAAAAAGTCGTCTTTCACTTAAGCCAGTTTTTAGTGATCAACATTGCCTCCGTAGCCCCCAAGGGCCGGTTTAATCAGCATGAATGAACCGGTACTCATTATTGTTTAAAGATAAGAACTTACTCATGTAGCCCCCATGAACCGGTTGTGGTTGTCTGCGGCACTGCTGGATCATCATAGAGTAGTAATGAAAAATGAGCAAATATGCATTAGCCCCCAAGTGCTAAGTACTCTTGCTTGCAAAGTGCTTGGGACTTAGTCATATAAGCCGTTGTAGGAAGAACTCTTCAGCAGGCATTAGCCCCCAAGTGCCAAGTGTTGTTGCTTGCAAAATACTTGGGACTTACATTCCTGTAACCCGGATATAAATGTGTTTGTAACTCTGTGTTTTTACAGGACGCCACTGCTGAACTTCAATCACAATTGGCTGATGCAAAGACCCGGCTGGAGAATCAAGAATCTGAAACCCGGAAAGCGGATTCAAAATTCCAATTTAGCGTGGCTGAAACGAAAAAACTGAAAACCAGTTTTGAGCCTGAAAGATATGCCTGGGCTGGCTAAGAAAGCTGAAGCGGCTCTTCCAGAGGTGACCATTGAGCTTACCGGTTTAAAGCATCGTGTATCCCAGATGGTTTCTGCTATCTTTGGTGAGTTGCCTTACCAGCATTTAACTTGAATCTCTTCATTTCATATTATAAACCGCCACTGACAATTCCACAATTGGTATATAGGTCCAAGGAGCAGCAATCTTAGTCAAGATATGCTGGTGAAGCTGAAAGTCGTATATACACTTGTTGAACAACTGTATACTAGAGCTCAACGCATGCTAGCCACAATTTCACCAACAAATCAAGGACCCAATCTGTTGAGCGATGTCTTGAAAACATTGTCAATTCTGCCTGCAAGGTTTCAAGAGATCAAATGGGCATGTGCAAGAGCCGGTGACGTGACGGCCTTGAGCTGTGCTAAGGCATGGGTACCAGAGCTAGACCCGGATGAGGTAGCTACTGGGTATCCAAGTTTGAAGGAAGATGGTACTGCTTTTGATCAAAAGGACTTTGCTGCCTGCGTTAAGGAAATACGTCATGGGGCGACTCTGATTGCTGATGAGACGAATATATCCAAGTATCAACCGGCTTATGATGCAGAAATTCAAAAGAAACCCACACCGGATTATAAAGTGATGGATCTGATTCCTCCAATTCGTAAGCATACTTTCGCCCCTGAAGTTGACCCGTCGAGTCTTATTGATGATGAAGCTGAACTCCATGCCTTACGTGGCTGCTACCTCTTGAGCACTACGTTGGTTTTCCCCGAAGAAAAAGGGATGATGCAACAAAGTAGCGTAAGTATTTCCCTTAGTTTTTGAGAACCAAGGTATCAATCCAGTAGGAGGCTACGCGCGAGTCCCTCGCACCTGCACAAAACAAATAAATCCTCGCAACCAACGCAAATAGGGGTTGTCAATCCCTATAGGGCCACTTACGAGAGTGAGATCTCATAGATATGATAAGATAAGATTTTTGGTATTTTTATGATAAAGATGCAAAGTAAAATAAAGGAAAAGTAAATAGCAAGGTAAATAACTAAGTAGTAGGAGATTAATATGAAAAAGATAGACTCGGGGGCCATAGGTTTCACTAGTGGCCTCTCTCAAGAGCATAAGTATTCTACGGTGGGTGAACAAATTACTGTTGAGCAATTGACAGAATTGAGCATAGTTATGAGAATATCTAGGTATGATCATGTATATAGGCATCACGTCTGAGACAAGTAGATCGACTCCTGCCTGCATCTACTACTATTACTCCACTCATCGACCGCTATCCAGCATGCATCTAGAGTATTAAGTTAAAAACAGAGTAACGCCTTAAGCAAGATGACATGATGTAGAGGTATAGACTCATGCAATACGAAGAAAACCCCATCTTATTATCCTCGATGGCAACAATACAATACGTGCCTTGCTGCCCCTACTGTCACTGGGAAAGGACACCGCAAGATTGAACCCAAAGCTAAGCACTTCTCCCATTGCAAGAAAGATCAATCTAGTAGGCCAAACCAAACTGATAATTCGAAGAGACTTGCAAAGATAACCAATCATACATAAAAGAATTCAGAGAAGATTCAAATATTGTTCATAGATAGACTTGATCATAAACCCACAATTCATCGATCTCAACAAACACACCGCAAAAAAGAAGATTACATCGAATAGATCTCCATAAGAGAGGGGGAGAACATTGTATTGAGATCCAAAAAGAGAGAAGAAGTCATCTAGCTACTAACTATGGACCCGTAGGTCTGAGGTAAACTACTAACATTTCATCAGAAGGGCTATGGTGTTGATGTAGAAGCCCTCCGTGATCGATGCCCCCTCTGGCGGAGCTCCGGAACAGGCCCCAAGATGGGATCTCGTGGATACAGAAAGTTGCGGCGATGGAATTAGGGTTTTGGCTCCGTATCTAATCGTTTGGGGGTACGTGGATATATATAGGAGGAAGGAGTACGTCGGTGGAGCAACAGGGGGCCCACGAGGGTGGAGGGCGCGCCTGGTGGGGGTGGGCGCGCCCCCTACCTCATGGCCTCCTCTCTTGTTTCTTGACGTAGGGTCCAAGTCTCCCGGATCTTATTCATTGAGAAAATCACGTTCCCGAAGGTTTCATTCCGTTTGGACTCTGTTTGATATTCCTTTTCTTCGAAACCCTAAAACAGGCAAAAACAGCAATTCTGGGCTGGGCCTCCGGTTAATAGGTTAGTCCCAAAAATAATATAAAAGTGGATAATAAAGCCCAATAATGTCCAAAACAGTAGATAATATAGCATGGAGCAATCAAAAATTATAGATACCTTGGAGACATATCAAGCATCCCCAAGCTTAATTCATGCTCGTCCTCGAGTAGGTAAATGATAAAAACAGAATTTTTGATGCGGAGTGCTACTTGGCATAATTTTAATGTAATTCTTCTTAATTGTGGTATGAATATTCAGATCCGAAAGATTCAAGACAAAAGTTCATATTGACATAAAAATGATAATACTTCAAGCATACTAACTAAGCAATTATGTGTTCTCAAAATAACATGGCCAAAGAAAGTTCATCCCTACAAAATCATATAGTTTAGTCATGTTTCATTTTCGTCACACAAGAATTCTCTCATCATGCACAACCCCGATGACAAGCCAAGCAATTGTTTCATACTTTAGTAATCTCAAACCTATAAACTTTCACACAATATATGAGCGCGAGCCATGGACATAGCACTATGGGTGGAATAGAATATAATGAGGGGGGTTATGTGGAGAAGACAAAAAAGGAGAAAGTCTCACATCAACGAGGCTAATCAATGGGCTATGGAGATGCCCACTGATTGATGTTAATGCAAGGAGTAGGGATTGCCATGCAACGGATGCACTAGAGCTATAAATGTATGAAAGCTCAACAAAAGAAACTAGCCGGTGTGCATCCAACTTGCTTGCTCACGAAGACCTAGGGCACTTGAGGAGGCCCATTGTTGGAACATACAAGCCAAGTTCTATAATGAAAAATTCCCACTAGTATATGAAAGTGATAACAGGAGAGACTCTCTACTATGAAGATCATGGTGCTACTTTGAAGCACAAGTGTGGTAAAAGGATAGTAACATTGTCCCTTCTCTCTTTTTCTCTCATTTTTTCTCTTTTTTTTCTTTTGGGTCTTTTCTCTTTTTTATGGCCTTTCTCTCTTTTTTTGGGCCTTCTCTTTTTTATGGCCTTTCTCTTTTTTTTATATTCCTCACTTGGGACAATGCTATAGAAAATGATGAATCATCACACTTCTATTTATTTACAACTCAAGGATTACAACTCGATACTAGAACAAAAGATGACTCTATATGAATGCCTCCGGCAGTGTACCGAGATATGCAATGGACCAAGAGTGACATGTATGAAAGAATTATGAACGGTGGCTTTGCCACAAATACTATGTCAACTACATGATCATGCTAAGCAATATGACAATGATGAATGTGTCATGACGAACGGAATGATGGAAAGTTGCATGGCAATATATCTCGGAATGGCTATGGAAATGCCATAATAGGTAGGTATGGTGGCTTTTTTGAGGAAGATATAAGGAGGATTATGTGTGAAAGATCATATCATATCACGGGGTTTGGATGCACCGGCGAAGTTTGCGTCAATTCTCAATGTGAGAAAGGGCAATGCACAATACCGAAGAGGCTAGCAAGGATGGAAGGGTGAGAGTGCGTATAATCCATGGACTCAACATTAGTCATAAAGAACTCACATACTTATTGCAAAAATCTACAAGTCATCAAAAACCTCGGTACTACGCGCATGCTCCTAGGGGTATAGATTGGTAGGAAAAGACCATCGCTCGTCCCTGACCGCCACTAATAAGGAAGACAATCAAATAACACCTCATGTTTCAAATTTGTTGCATAACGTTTACCATACGTGCATGCTACGGGACTTGCAAACTTCAACACAAGTATTTCTCAATTTCACAACTACTCAACTAGCACGACTTTGATATTATTACCTCCATATCTCAAAACAATCATCAAGCATCAAACTTCTCTTAGTATTCAACACACTCATAAGAAAGTTTTTATTATTAATCTTGCATACCAAGCATATTAGGATTTTAAGCAAATTACCATGCTATTAAGACTCTCAAAATAATCTAAGTGAAGCATGAGATATCAATAGTTTCTATAAAACAAATCCACCACCGTGCTCTAAAAGATATAAGTGAAGTACTAGAGCAAAATTATATAACTCAAAAGATATAAGCGAAGCACATAGAGTATTATAACAAATTCCAAATCATGTATGGCTCTCTCAAAAGGTGTGTACAGAAAGCATTATTGTGGTAAACTAACAAGCAAAGGCTCAAATCATACAAGACGCTCCAAGCAAAACACATATCATGTGGCGGATAAAAATATAGCTCCTAGTAAAGTTACCGATAGAAGTAGACGAAAGAGGGGATGCCTTCCGGGGCATCCCCAAGCTTTGGCCTTTAGGTGTCCTTAGATTATCTTGGGGGTTCCCTGGGCATCCCCAACCTTAGTCTCTTGCCACTCCTTGTTCCATAATCCATCAAATCTTTACCCAAAACTTGAAAACTTCACAACACAAAACTTAAAGTAGAAAATCTTGTGAGCTCCGTTAGCGAAAGAGAATAAAAGACCACTTCAAGGTACTGTAATGAACTCATTCTTTATTTATATGTGTGTTATACCTAATGTATTCCAACTTATCTATGGTTTATAAACTATTTTACTAGCCATAGATTCATCAAAATAAGCAAACAACACACGAAAAACAGAATCTGTCAAAAACAGAACAGTCTGTAGTAATCTGTAGCTAGCGCAATATCTGGAACCCAAAAAATTCTAAAATAAATTTCTGGACGTGAGTAATTTATCTATTAATCATCTTAAAAAATAATTAACTAAATATCACTTTCCAAATAAAAATGACAGCAGTTCTCGTGAGGGCTAAAGTTTCTGTTTTTTACAGCAAGTTCAACAAGACTTTCCCCAAGTCTTCCCAACAGTTCTACTTGGCACAAACATTAATTAAACACAAAAATCACAACCAAAACAGAGGCTAAATAAATTATTTATTACTAAACAGGAGCAAAAATCAAGGAATAAAAATAAAATTGGGTTGCCTCCCAACAAGCGCTATCGTTTAACGACCCTAGCTAGGCATAACAAGCAAGAATAGATATAGGTATTGCCATCTTTGGTAGGCAATTCTTCAATTAGGCATCTACCATCTTTAGGAATTTCTTCCTTTTCATTAATTATCAAACTTTTAGGCACAAGATCGAAAAATTCATTAGTAACAAATGGTTCCTTAATGATAGCAAAAAGATTGGGATGAATACTTATAGATTTGAGATCCGCATTTTCCTTACTAGAGGATTCGCCCTTATTTTTAGGAACATACGTAAGCTTGGCAACTTTAGTGGAAGGACTTGGAGTATTCTTTATGGAAGAAAAAGCGGTTCCCAAATTGGTAATAATATTCTCAAGTTTATCGATCCTAACGGAATCGTGATTTTTTTTTCTCATTAACTATGGGTTCCTTTTCTTTAATATCTTTCAAAGTAACTCCTACTTTAGATCCATATTGAGAGATTCGGTTGTGGATCTTTTTATCCAAATTTTCAATTAACTCTACGGTAGCAACCTTATTTTCAATAATCTCAAGCCTTTGCATTACATGCTCCAAAGTTAATATAGTTCCATTAACCAAGAGAGGGGGTGAGCCAAATAAATCTAACATAGCATTATAAGAATCAAAAGTATGGCTACCCAAAAAGTTCCCTCCGGTAATAGTATCAAGAACATAACGGTGCCAAGGAGTAATGCCTACATAAAAATTGCGAAAAAGAACGGAAGTAGATTGCTTCCTAGTGCATCTGTTTTGAGCATTGCAAATTCTATACCAAGCATCTTTTAGATTTTCTCCCTCCCTTTGCTTAAAATTCAGAATTTCATTCTCGGGAGACAACGGAGAAGATAAGGGACTAGCCATACTGACAAGCAAACAAACTAACACACAAGCAAATAAAAAGCGAGCGGGCAAAATGAGGCAAATAGAGAAAGAGAGGGAGGATAGAGAGAGAGGGCAAATAAAACGGCAAGGGTGAAGTGGGGGAGAGGAAAACGAGAGGCAAATGGCAAATAATGTAATGCGGGAGGTAAGGGTATGTGATGGGTACTTGGTATGTTGACTTTTGCGTAGACCTCCCCGGCAACGGCGCCAGAAATTCTTCTTGCTACCTCTTGAGAACTGCGTTGGTTTTCCCCGAAGAGGAAGGGATGATGCAGCAAAGTAGCATAAGTATTTCCCTCAGTTTATGAAAATCAAGGTATCAATCCAGTAGGAGGCTACGCGCGAGTCCCTCGCACTTGCACAAAACAAATAAATCCTCGCAACCAATGCAAATAGGGGTTGTCAATCCCTATAGGGCCACTTACGAGAGTGAGATCTGATAGATATGATAAGATAATATTTTTGGTATTTTTATGATAAAGATGCAAAGTAAAATAAAGGCAAAGTAAATAGCAAAGTAAATAACTAAGTAGTAGGAGATTAATATGATAAAGATAGACCCGGGGGCCATAGGTTTCACTAGTGGCTTCTCTCAAGAGCATAAGTATTCTACGGTGGGTGAACAAATTAATGTTGAGCAATTGACAGAATTGAGCATAGTTATGAGAATATCTAGGTATGATCATGTATATAGGCATCAGGTCCGAGACAAGTAGATCGACTCCTGCCTGCATCTACTACTATTACTCCACTCATCGACCGCTATCCAGCATGCATCTAGAGTATTAAGTTAAAAACAGAGTAACGCCTTAAGCAAGATGACATGATGTAGAGGGATAGACTCATGCAATATGAAGAAAACCCCATCTTGTTATCCTCGATGGCAACAATACAATACGTGCCTTGCTGCCCCTACTGTCACTAGGAAAGGACACCGCAAGATTGAACCCAAAGCTAAGCACTTCTCCCATTGCAAGAAAGATCAATCTAGTAGGCCAAACCAAACTAATAATTCGAAGAGACTTGCAAAGATAACCAATCATACATAAAAGAATTCAGAGAAGATTCAAATATTGTTCATAGATAGACTTGATCATAAACCCACAATTCATTGGTCTCAACAATCACACCGCAAAAAAGAAGATTACATCGAATAGATCTCCACAAGAGAGGGGGAGAACATTGTATTGAGATCCAAAAAGAGAGAAGAAGCCATCTAGCTACTAACTATGGACCCGTAGGTCTGAGGTAAACTACTAACATTTCATCAGAGGGGCTATGGTGTGTATGTAGAAGCCCTCCGTGATCGATGCCCCCTCTGGCGGAGCTCCGGAACAGGCCCCAAGATGGGATCTCGTGGATACAGAAAGTTGCGGCGATGGAATCAGGGTTTTGGCTCTGTATCTAATCGTTTGGGGGTACGTGGATATATATAGGAGGAAGGAGTACGTCGGTGGAGCAACAGGGGGCCCACGAGGGTGGAGGGCGCGCCTGGTGGGGGTGGGCGCGCCCCCTACCTCATGGCCTCCTCTCTTGTTTCTTGACGTAGGGTCCAAGTCTCCCGGGTCTTATTCGTTGAGAAAAATCATGTTCCCGAAGGTTTCATTCCGTTTGGACTCCATTTGATATTCCTTTTCTTCGAAACCCTAAAATAGGCAAAAAACAGCAATTCTGGGCTGGGCCTCTGGTTAATAGGTTAGTCCCAAAAATAATATAAAAGTGGATAATAAAGCCCAACAATGTCGAAAACAGTGGATAATATAGCATGGAGCAATCAAAAATTATAGATACATTGGAGACGTATCAGTGGCATTGATTGGTCATCACCAAACTTCCAGACGGCGGAGGAGGACAAAGAACCGGAAAAGGATGATCCAAAAGCTTCAAGTTGCCAAGACCAAGAAGATTGATCTGTCGGGCGGTTCAAATACTTGAACTTTTGAAAAGCACTTGATCTTTTTGGCTCACTGAGTCATGTAATAGGCTAGTAAAACTTTGATCTGTCGTGGCATTGTGCATGTTTTTGCTTTGCACCACACCGTATTTTCCAGCATTTGAAGAGCATATCACTTTATGCTTATGATAACGTCAATTTGTGCAGATGAGATTTTATCATGACCCTGCACACAAGTAAATCACAATTGCCCTGGCGGTTTACCGCGGGAGGGTCATAATACCCAAATTAAACCGCTGGGGACAAATAGTCCATAACCAGGGTCATAATACCCATAACCTCCTTTGCTCCATAAACCATGAAGAAAGGTGTGTAACCCGTAGATCTGTTGGGGGTTGTATTGATACTCCATAACACTGAAGGTAATTCCTCTACCCAACAGCCCGTCGTTCTTTGCAAAGGAACCATAAGCCGAGGCTTGATGCCTCGCAGAATCTCTTGACTAGCTCGTTCCACTTGACCATTAGACTGGGGGTGAGCCACAGAGGAAACATCAAGTCGAATATGCTCTTGTTGACAAAATTCTTTCATAGCAACCTTAGACAGATTAGTGCCATTATCCGTTATAATGATGTGGGAAAGCCAAAACGAAAGATCGCCTTCTTGATAAATTGAACTGCCATTGCTGCATCACACTTGCTAACCGCCTCTGCTTCAACCCACTTAGTAAACTTATCAACTGCCACCAAAAGGTGAGTTTTCTTATCTTTGGACCTCTTGAAGGGCCCGACCATATCAAGCCCCCAGGTCGCAAATGGCAAATTAATTGGAATCATCCTCAACTCTTGAGCCGGAACATGAGCTCGTCGTGAAAACTTCTGACAACCGTCTCATTTGTTGACCAAATCCTCAGCATCAACACGAGTCTTCAACCAATAAAACCCATGGCGAAAAGCCTTGGCTATGAGAGATTTAGAGCCGGCATGATGACCATAATCTCCCTCGTGAATCTCTTGCAGAATCTCATAGCCTTCTCCAGGAGAGACGCAACGTTGAAACGCCCCTGTGACACTGCGATGGTGCAACTCCCCATTGACAAATGTCATTGACTTAGATTGTCGGGTTATCTACCTGGCCAAAATCTCATCCTCAAGCAACTCTCCCTGGGTCATGTAAGCCAAATACGGAACTGTCTAATCAGGAATGGCATGAAGAGCCGCCACCAATTGTGCTTCCCGGTTAGGAACATCAAGATCCTCCTCTGTAGGCAATTTGACAGAAGGGTTAAGCAGAATATCCAGGAAAGTGTTAGGTGGCACCAGCTTACGCCGAGACCCGAACCGGCTTAAAGTGTCAGCCGCCTCATTCTTCCTGCGATCAATATGCTCAACTTGGTAACCCTTGAAGTGACCCGCAATGGCATCAACCTCTCGACAATAAGCCGCCATGAGTGGATCCTTAGAATCCCAAGTGCCAGAAACTTGCTGATCTACCAGATCTGAGTCGCCGAAACACCTCATCCGGCTTAAGTTCATCTCCTTAGCCATCCGAAGACCGTGGAGAAAGGCCTCATACTCAGCTGCATTGTTAGTACAAGGGAACATTAACCGGAGAACATAAGAAAATTTATCACCTCGTGGGGAAGTGAAGACAACTCCAGCCCCCGATCCTTCCAACTGCATGGATCCATCAAAGTGAATAGTACAATATGTGTTATCCGGCTTTTCCTTAGGCGTCTGCAACTCTGTCCAATCATTGATAAAATCCACGAGTGCTTGTGACTTGATGGACGTACGAGGCACATACTTTAAACCATGAGGTCCAAGATCAATGGCCCACTTGGCTACCCGACCTGTGGCTTCTCTATTTTGGATGATATCCCCCAAAGGAGCAGAACTAACCACAGTAATGGGATGACCCAGAAAATATTGCTTGTGCTTTCGACTTGCCATTAAAACCCCATACACAAGCTTCTGCCAATGCGGATACCTCTGCTTGCACTCAATAAGTACCTTGCTGATGTAATAAACCGGCCGTTGAACCGGATACTCCTTGCCTGCCTCTTTCCTTTCCACCACAATGGCCACACTAACAGCCCGACCATTGGCAGCCACATATAACAACAAAGGCTCCTTATCAATAGGGGTAGCAAGAACCGGCGGCTCAGCCAGTTGCTTCTTAAGCACCTCAAATGCCTCATCAGCAACATTACTCCAGACGAAATTATCTGTCTTCTTCATCATCTGGTACAAAGGGATAGCCTTTTCTCCTAGGCGGCTTATGAACCGGCTCAAGGCTGCTATTCAACCCGCCAAGTGTTGGACGTCATTAACAAACTTTGGCTTAGCCAGGGAAGTAATGGCCTTGATTTTCTTTGGGTTAGCTTCGATACCTCGGTCTGAAACCAAAAAACCCAAAAGCTTACTGATGTCTACTGCACAACCTTCTTCTTGTAGACGTTGTTGGGCCTCCAAGTGCAGAGGTTTGTAGGACAGTAGCAAATTTCCCTCAAGTGGATGACCTAAGGTTTATCAATCCGTGGGAGGCGTAGGATGAAGATGGTCTCTCTCAAGCAACCCTACAACCAAATAACAAAGAGTCTCTTGTGTCCCCAACACACCCAATACAATGGTAAATTGTACAGGTGCACTAGTTCGGCGAAGAGATGGCACTACAACAAGAACCCCCTTCAACAACGCATCAATGCGTTGTCGTATGTCCATATATGCGTTGCTAAGGTCTACACCAACAGATTTGTATGTGTTGCCGTTGGTGGCGTTGGAAGGGTCTACAACAATGTATCTGCATACATTGGTAAATGGTGTGTAGAAGCGCTGTTAGGTAGCAACATATAAAGCTATAGCCCAACAACACCTCATATGCGTTGGTGGCGACCCTGTACAAAAGGATTTTCAAATGAACATTAAAAATAATTGGAACTACTAAAAGCTTTGATAGATAGCATGAACAATTGATGGTATTTTATATATTGCTGTCCATAATTATTAGGTCAATGCCAGTACTGCATAGGAGCCAGAATATAACAAACAGAAAGATATCATATATTATATCGACTATGTTGCGTTACAAAAACCATGATCCAAAGATTACAGGAGGTGAAAGTATATCTTGTAGTGGCCCAATTCTTGACCTTGCAATCAACAATAATGTTTGAAACATTTATCATAAATTGGCATTCTAATTATCTTGTAGTAGCTCCAATTCTTAACCTTGCAATCAACATTTGAGCCATGCATCAACATTTTGTCTTCGTGACCTACAACAACAACAATATGTGATGAGTAACTTGCAGTAGAGAAAAGCAGGCTCATAGAGAAGTAAAATTTAAATGAGCACCATAGAAATGTCTGCACATGTTTTGAATATCCATGGCTCATTGAGATAAGAATCTGCATAACAAAATAGACACCTTTGATGAATCAAATTTGGCTGTTCATTATGAATAACTATCAGCTTGTATTTGCTACTAAAAAATATCCTAACAATATATTATAATAACTACAAGATGAATTCAACAACTGACTAATGACAAGCAATAGTATCAACTATTGCAAAATGGAACATCTCCATTGTCCAGAGGTCTCTGCACTAATTAGCTTTGCATCACATTACTCCCGTACTACTCATGCTTGGGATGATTCATTAGTCATGCATTCTATGGTGTCTTAGAAGAAATCTCATTTCCAACAACTTGAAAATCTTTAAATAATCTGCATCACGCAAGATTTCATAATTGCCTGAAAATTAGAAAGCCACAAATTATAGTTTCCTGATCCACGAATAAAATTCTCAAAACCCGCAGAAGTAGCAACACAAAAAAAGCATCATCATATTCAGGACAGTTTGAGTTATCAACTCATGACTACATGTTCTCTTCAATAAGACATGGCAAGATGCAACCAAACTGAAAGCATAAACAAAAAGAAAAGTAGATCACCACCCCATCTGATCTAGTGTAGAACACTTTGTATACTATTGTTATCTTATAGCTAGGAGATTTCATTTCACTCTAGCCAAATTTAAGCAAACGATCATACATCTAAACTATTTTTGAGAACCAAGGCAATGCCTATGTATTACTGAATACTTAACCAAGCCATGTGACACATATAGCTCCCAAATAGAATGCAACATCAAGGGTATTGTTATGTACCGGCTTATTACCCTGCACTTGAAAGTAGCACATGGCTCCATGGACATAACCATGTGGTCATTTAAAAGAAATATTAGGCATACCTGATTTATAGAATGGTCTGGAGCGCGCACACAATTAGACGTCGAATATCCAATTGTCGGAAGTGGACAGTCAAGCTACCAAATATGGAGTAGTGACTCACTAAAACAAAAATTGTGAAAAGCATTAGTGTATTATACAACACATTTCCAAAAAAACACGTGTACAATCAAACAATATCTCCCTATTACAATGCAAGAGGCTCAATATCTCCCTATTACAAATATATCAATGCAATGAGGCATGTGCATACTGGTCACATGTGGTTCAACAAGGAAACAAAAGAAGCTATATAATAAAGAAATAAATTAGAGGTAAGGGGAAAACAATTGAAAGAACAAAAACTGAAATATCACATGTAGCTCATTCTATATCCACTTGTTATAATTTTAAAGAGCGCCTGAAATCAATGAGCTGAGGTAAAGTAATCACATAGGAAAATGAAGAAGCAAAACTGTACGTACAAACAGTAACTAATGGCACTTATGATTGTTCCATGCCCAATTTAAGTTGCTAGCTCCACATGAATAACGGTGAGTAGGAGGCAAAACAGGGACGTAAATTTTGTGAGGAATCAATTGTTGGGGGCAAAACATTAGAAGATTAGCTCACCAATTATGGAAAAGATGGAAGAGAATCGTTGGTTGGCACTTTGACCCTTCATGAGGATAAGATGGGAGGAAGAACACGTTGGTGAGAGGTTTTAGAGGTTGGGGGCAAGGACATAATTGCGTAGTTGCTGCTGGTGATGCTAGCTTGGGCAAGCGTTGGTAGAGGCTAGAGGGTCTTATCCTTGCGTTAGACATTCATGCATGGAAATAAGATGTGGATTTGACAGGAACGAAGTGCTGCAAGGCTGCACTGCAAGGCAGATGTGATAGGGATGGGGAGGCCATATCTCCGGCAGTAGCGATGGCAACGCAACCGCCATTTTCTTCTTCTCTCTGGTACATCTCCCTTATCTTGCTTCTCCTCTTCTGAAGTTGTAGGAAAGTGTTAGATTGAGACAGTTCCTGGTCCCGTTTCCTGCTACATCCTATCTAGGGCTGAATTATCAAATTCTCCTCACCAACTAATCAGTTGCTGTGGGCATGGATTTGGTTTTTCTGTTTTCCAGATTTCTGAAATCGACTTAGTACTGATCAGAGTTGATTACCACACATACTTATTAAGAGTATACTCTGCTTATTTGTAACTATGTAATGCCTTTCTAGTGAAGATTTAAACAGGGAAGCAACAAGCAGATAAGCTTTTGCTTTATTATTAAAATAATCATGGTAAACAAACATGTAATTGTCTCGTAAAAGCAATGTGATGATGCATTAATTGGGATCTAGACGTACACTGATTCTTGAAAACTGTTGATCATAAGAGTCCTACTTCAAATCTCTATGTTTTGTTATCTGCAATCATGATATAATAATCAACCCCTCTCAAACCTTGTGTATAACCAAAAAATATTTAGATCAAGGGGAATAGTTGATGCAAGGGATTCAATACCAAAACGGATCTGAGTGAGATGCAGGAATCCTGTGTTAATTGGTTCCCTTTTGGGAATAAATGAAACTGAACAAAGCCTTAAGGGATACCAATAAAGAATTGCAGATGCGCGAGGGACAGAGAAAGACCTGTTGAAGTACTGCAGTTTAGGATGATGGGTGCGTCGGTACTTGGTTCATTCATAGCTGTGTGGACGAACAACGACAACGGCTGAATCTCTGGTTGCACAGAGGAACGGCGATTGCGATGCCTTCTCCGACGCAGGAGGATGGGCGGTGGAGACACCTTCCCCGGCACGGGAGGATGGGTGGCAGCGATGCCTTGCCCGGCACGGGAAGATGGGCGGAGACACAGTCTGTTTCACCAGCGAGGGGAGAAAGTGACGACGGAGGCGGCAGAGGGCGAGGGGGCGGCGGCTGTGGTTGGAACCCTGGCTGCTAGGTATGTCTCCCGATTTTCTCAGAGAGGTGCTTATGCAAAGGAAAAAATGAAAGGATATTTCAGATGTGCGACAGAGAGGGAGGTGGGGGAGGTTAGCGCTAATGGGGAGGGTGGGTTCAATCAAACAACAGATTGTGTTAACATCGTTGCAAGACATGTGTTGTTGTAGGGGGGTTTTTGTTGTAGTGTGGTGATACAAGTGCAATATAGATGGTAGATATAGGTTTTTGTAATCTCAAAATATAAAAACAACAAGGTAACTAATGATAAAAGTGAGCGTAAATGATATTGCAATGCTAGGAAACAAGGCCTAGGGTTCATACCTTCACTAGTGCAAGTTCTCTCAACAATAATAACATAATTGGATCATATAACTATCCCTCAACATGCAACAAAGAGTCACTCTAAAGTCACTAATAGTGGAGAACAAACGAAGAGATTATTGTAGGGTACGAAACCACCTCAAAGTTATTATTTCCGATCGATCTATTCAAGAGTTCGTACTAGAATAACACCTTAAGACACAAATCAACCAAAACCCTAATGTCACCTAGATACTCCAATGTCACCTCAAGTATCCGTGGGTATGATTATACGATATGCATCACACAATCTCAGATTCATCTATTCAACCAACACAAAGAACTTCAAAGAGTGCCCCAAAGTTTCTACCAGAGAGTCAAGACGAAAACGTGTGCCAACCCCTATGCATAAGTTCACGAGGTCACGGAACTCGCAAGTTGATCACCAAAACATACATCAAGTGGATCACGTGATATACCATTGTCACCATAGATAAGCACATGCAAGACATACATAAAGTGTTCTCAAATCCTTAAAGACTCAATCCGATAAGATAACTTCAAAGGGAAAACTCAATTCGTCAAAAGAGAGTAGAGGGGTAGAAACATCATAAGATCCAACTATAATAGCAAAGCTCACGATACATCAAGATCGTACCACCTCAAGATCACGAGAGAGAGAGAGAGAGAGATCAAACACATAGCTACTGGTACATATCCTCAGCCCCGAGGGTGAACTACTCCCTCCTCGTCAAGGAGAGCACCGGGATGATGAAGATGGCCACAAGAGAGGGATTCCCCCCTTCGGCAGGGTGCCGGAACGGGTCTAGATTGGTTTTCGGTGGCTTCTGAGGCTTCTGGCAGTGGAACTCCTGATCTAGGTTATTTTCTGGAGGTTTCAGTATTTATAGGAATTTTTGGCGTCCGTCTCACGTCAAGAAAGTGCCCGAGTCATCCACGAGGTAGGCTCACGCACCTGGGGGGTGCGCCCCCCACCCTCGTGGACGGCCCGGGACACTTCTGGCCCAACTCTTTTACTCCGGGGTCTTCTTTTGGTCCATAAAAAATCATCAAAAATTGGCACGTCAATTGGACTCCGTTTGATATTCCTTTTCTGTAAAACTCAAAAACAAGGAAAAAACAGAAACTGGCACTAGGCTCTAGGTTAATAGGTCAGTCCCAAAAATCATATAAAATAGCATATAAATGCATATAAAACATCCAAGGTTGATAATATAATAGCATGGAACAATCAAAAATTATAGATACATTGGAGACGTATCACTTACCCGCCGGTACACCAAAAACACACTTGGCCGGGTTAAGCATCATTTTATAGACCCAGAGATTGTCAAACGTCTCCTTCAAATCATCAATCAGGGTCTCCTTCTTCCTGGATTTCACCATAATGCCATCTAAAGCATGAACATTACTCCCGATCTGATTGTGAAGGCAATTTTGCACACACCGCTGGTAAGTCGCCTGGGCACTCTTGAGCCCGAAAGGCATGGACACATAGCAGAAGGCTCCAAACGAACTAATGAAAGTTGTCTTCTCCTGGTCCTTAACTACCATCTTGATCTGATGATAACCAGTATAAGCATCCAAAAAACTCAAACGCTCACAACCCGCCGTAGCATCAATGATTTGATCAATACAAGGGAGAGCAAACGGATCAGCCGGACAAGCCTTGTTGAAGTCTGTGTAATCCACACACATTTGCCAAGTACCATTCTTCTTAAGCACCAACACCGGGTTAGCTAACCACTCAGCACGAAAAACTTCAATGATAAGCTCGGCCTCCAAGAGCCGGGCCACTTCTTCACCAATGGCCTTCCGCCTCTCCTCGTAAAACGACGAAGGAATTGCTTGACCAACTTAAACTTCGGATCAATATTAAGAGTGTGCTCAGCAAGCCCCCTCGGTACACCTGGCATGTATAAAGGCTTCCATGCAAAGATGTCTCGGTTCTCGCGGATGAACTTGATGAGCGTGCTTTCCTATTTCGTATCCAGATTAGCACTGATGCTGAACTGCTTAGATGAGTCACCAAGAACAAAATCAAGCATTTTAGTGTGATCTACCGACTTAAACTTTAGCAAAGGATCATGCTTTGTGGTTGGCATTTTCAAGGACGTCATGTCCGCCGGGTCAACATTATCCTTGTAAAACTTCAGCTCCTCCGTTGCACAAACAGACTCAGCATAAGCAGCATCACCTTCTTCACACTCCAAGGCCACCTTGCGACTCCCATGCACTGTGATGGTGCCACTATAACCTGGCATCTTAAGCTGCAAGTAGACATAAAAAGGCCTCGCCATGAATTTAGCATAAGCCAGCCGCCCGAACAGGGCATGATAAGGGCTCTTCATTTTAACCACTTCGAAGGTTAGGGTCTCAGATCTGGAATCATGCTCATCTCCAAAAACAACCTCCAAAGATATCTTACCCACTGGATATGTCGACTTACCCGGCACCACACCATGAAAAATAGTGTTTGACGGCTTAAGACTTTTGTCGGTGAGTCCCATGCGACGGAAGGTTTCATAGTAAAGTATATTAATGCTGCTGCCTCCATCCATGAGCACCTTAGTTAATTTATAGCCCCAACCTAAGGCGCCACCACTAGAGCCCGGTGACCCAGATTCTCAACCCGCGGCGGGTGATCCTCACGACTCCATACAATAGGCTGCTCCGACCACTGCAAGTAACGCGGCACCGCTGGCTCAATAGCATTCACTGCCCTCTTATGAAGCTTCTGATCCCGCTTGCACAAGCTAGTTGTGAAGATGTGGTACTGTCTACTATTCAATTGCTTCGGGTTGCTCTGATAACCAGACTGTTGCTGCTGCTGATTCCCCTGATTATTCTGTTGGTTGTAACCACCTTGATTGCTTTGGCCGTGAAACCCGGAATTTGAGCCGCCGCCTCCATGACCCGGACCATGAGGGCCAGACCCTAAACCAGCATTCAGACTATGGTTGTGTTGGAAAGACTCCTTGAATTGTCTCATAATGTTGCAATCCTTCCACAGATGGGTAGACGGCTTCTCCTGAGTTCCGTGCTTCGGACATGGCTGATTCATTACCGCTTCAAGGTCAAATTTTGTCCCTTGAGTCGGCCTCCCCTTACAATGCTGGCTATAATTTCGTGCGCCGGTGTTAGCCACAAAATCATCAACTTTGCGCTTACCATTACCGCCCTGATTGGCCGGGTTGTGCTGTTGTCCCCTTATACCGCTACTCTTCTTTCCCTTTCCCGATCGTTCATCCTCAGAATCGGGGTCCTTGGTACTATCAGAGTCGGCATACTTGACAGGAGCTGCCATGAGTTCACCCATGTCACTGCAATGACGTTTGAGCCGCCCAAGCTTCTTTTTGAGTGGAAGGAAACGACAATTTTTCTCCAACATTAAAACCGCCGAGCCGACGTTGATATTATCTGAAAAATGTATGATAGTCGAGACCCGACGCACCTAGCTGGTCGTTGATTCACCCTCGTCTTGAACACAAGAAACCAAATCCACGATTGACATAGTCTGCTTGCACATATCTTTGAAATTTTGGATAAACCGGGCCTTCAGCTCTGCCCACGACCCAATGGAGTTGGCAGGTAGCCCTTTCAACCAAGTACGAGCCGTCCCTTCCAGCATCATGGTGAAATACTTAGCATATGCAGCCTCACTAACATCCAAGATCTCCATAGCCATCTCGTAACTTTCCACCCAAGCCTCAGGGGGCTGATCTGCTGTGTAATTAGGCACCTTACGAGGGCCCTTGAAGTCCTTGGGCAAACGCTCATTTCGCAGAGCCGCCGTTAAACACAGCACACCCCAAGCTCTAGAAGTCACACCTGCCTCCACTGAAGTTGTCGGGTAAACCGGCGCGTGCTAATGAGCCACCATCTGAGCCGTCAGTTCGGCCTCTCGACGCGCTCTGCCCTGGTCCACCAAATTTTGTGCCTCGGCACCATTATGCGTCGGGTCATGCCCACGAGGTTGGTTACGTTGCTGCTCAGTACTCGAAACTGTTGGTGAGTCAATGTGCCTACTATAGCTCCGGCTTGGACGAGGGGTCGAATGAATCCGGTCGCGACTATAAGAATAAGCCTGCTGCTGTACTAGCGTTGTTTGAAGAAGTTCCCCAGCCCTTCGGGTTTCAACCACCGTCAGAGTCTCGCCCTCGACTGGCACAGCTGCCAATCGCGTAGCCACAGCAATCATATTTTCCAAAGGGTTGGAATAATGACCCAACGGCGTTACCATAAGCTGAGGCGGGGTATTATTCACATGTGGAGAACCTGTCACGCGCGGCTGAACTGGCACTCCACCCCCTGGTGCTTTAGCCATCTGGTTTATCACCGGCGGGTTACTGGTCCCTGCTCTAGATGTGTTGAAGAGGTTCCTCCACTCATAAACCAAAGGCAGACGACCTGATAACCCACAAGTATAGGGGATCGCAACAGTTTTCCATAAGTAAGAGTGTCTAACCCAACGAGGATCTAAAGGTAGAACAAATATTCCCTCAAGTTCTATCGACCGCCGATACAACTCTACACACGCTTGACGTTCGCTTTACCTAGGACAAGTATGAAACTAGAAGTACTTTGTAGGTGTTGTTGGATAGGTTTGCAAGATAATAAAGAGCAAGTAAATAAAAAGTAGGGCCTGTTTAGGTAAAAACACAACTAAGTTAGTTTTAGTAAAGAGCTTTTTGTTACAATAGAGTTATTTGTCCCTAGGCAATCGATAACTAGACCGATAATCATTATTGCAATTTTATAGGAGGGAGAGGCATAAGCTAACATACTATCTCTACTTGGATCGTATGCACTTATGATTGGAACTCTAGAAAGCTTCCGCAACTACTAAAGATCATTAAGGTAAACCCAACCATAGCATTAAAGCATCAAGTCCTCTTTATCCCATACGCAACAACCTTCTTACTCGGGTTTGTGTTTCAGTCACTCACGCAACCCACTATAAGCGAATCATGAACGTATTGCAACACCCTACAGCGGGGATCCCTCACGCTTGCGTGACACGAAGAGCACCATAGGACAGCACCAATAATAAAACATGCAACTCAAACCAATCTTGATCATCAAATAGCCCATAAGACAAAACAGATCTACTCAAACATCATAGGATAGCCATATATCATTGGGAAATAATATATAGCATTGAGCACCATGTTTAAGTAGAGATTACAGCAGGTAAGAGAGAGGTTACACCGCTGCATAGAGGGGGGAAGAGTTGGTGATGATGGCGGTGAAGTTGTTGGTGAAGATTGCGGTGATGATGATGGCCACGGCAGCGTTACGACGCCACCGGAAGAGAAGGGGAGAGGGGGCCCCTTCGTCTTCTTCTTCCTTGACCTCCTCCCTAGATGGGAGAAGGGTTTCCCCTCTGGTCCTTGGCCTCCATGGCGTGGGAGGGGCAAGAGCCCCTCTGAGACTGGATATGTCTCTCTGTCTCTCTCTGTTTCTACGTTCTCAGATTCTACCCTTTCACCGTTTCTTATATTCCCGGAGATCCTAACTCCGATTGGGCTCAAATTTTAACACGATCTCCATACGGATATTAGCTTTCTTGCGGCGAAAGAAGGGCATCAACCGCCTTACGGGGTGGCCACGAGGGTCAGGGGCACGCCTGCCCCCCGGGGGCGCCCCCTGCCTCGTGGCCACCTCAGGCATCGTCTCGCGTGGATTTTTCTTCCCAAAAATCATATATATGTTCCAAAAAAAATCTCCGTCAATTTTTATCCCTTTTGGACTCCGTTTGATATGGATATTCTACGAAACAAAAAACATGCAACAAACAGGAACTGGCACTCGGCACTGGATCAATATGTTAGTCCCAAAAATAGTATAAAAAGTTGCCAAAAGTATATGGAAGTTGTAGAATATTGGCATGGAACAATCAAAAATTATAGATACGACGGAGACGTATCAGCATCCCCAAGCTTAATTCCTGCTCGTCCTCGAGTAGGTAAATGATAAAAAAGATAATTTTTTATGTGGAATGCTACCTAGCATAATCTTGATCACATATCTAATCATGGCATGAATATTAAGACACGAGTGATTCAAAGCAATAGTCTATCATTTGACATAAAAACAATAATACATCAAGCCTACTAATAAAGCAATCATGTCTATTCAAAATAACATGGCCAAAGAAAGTTATCCCTACAAAATCATATAGTCTGGCTATGCTCCATCTTCACCACACAAAATATTCATATCATGCACAACCCCGATGACAAGCCAAGCAATTGTTTCATACTTTTGATGTTCTCAAACCTTTTCAACTTTCACTCAATAAATGAGCGTGAGCCATGGATATAGCACTATAGGTGGAATAGAATGGTGGTTGTGGAGATGACAAAAAGGAGAAAGTCTCACATCGACGCGGTGTATCAACGGGCTATGGAGATGCCCATCAATAGATATCAGTCTGAGTGAGTAGGGATTGCCATGCAATGGATGCACTAGAGCTATAAGTGTATGAAAGTTCAAACTGAAACTAAGTGGGTGTGCATCCAACTTGCTTGCTCATGAAGACCTCGGGCGTTTGAGGAAGCCCATCATCGGAATATACAAGCCAAGTTCTATAATGAAAATTCCCACTAGTACATGAAAGTGATAACTCAAGAGACTCTCTATATGAAGAACATGGTGCTACTTTGAAGCACAAGTGTGGTAAAAGGATAGTAATATTGCCCCTTCTCTCTTTTTCTCTCTCTTTTTTTTTGTTTTTTGGGCCTTCTCCTTTGTTTGGCCTTTCTCTTTTTATATATATATTTTTATTTTCTTTCGTCCGGAGTCTCATCCCGACTTGTGGGGGAATCATAGTCTCCATCATCCTTTCCTCACTGGGGCAATTCTCTAATAATGATGATCGTCACACTTTTATTTACTTACAACTCGATATTACAACTCGATACTAGAACAAAGATATGACTCTATATGAATGCCTCCGGCGTTGTACCGGGATGTGCAATGATCTAGCGTAGCAATGACATCAAAAATCGGACAAGCCATGAAAACATCATGCTAGCTATCTTACGATCATGCAAAGCAATATGATAATGAATGCTCAAGTCATGTATATGATGATGATGGAAGTTGCATGGCAATATATCTCATAATGGCTATGGAAATGCCATGATAGGTAGGTATGGTGGCTGTTTTGAGGAAGGTATATGGTGGGTTTATGGTACCGGCGAAAGTTGCGCGATACTAGAGAGGCTAGCAATGATGTAAGGGTGAGAGTGCGTATAATCCATGGACTCAACATTAGTCATAAAGAACTCACATACTTATTGTAAAAGTTTATTAGCCCTCGAAGCAAAGTACTACTACGCATGCCCCTAGGGGGGATAGATTGGTAGGAAAAGACCATCGTTCGTCCCCGACCGCCACTCATAAGGAACACAATCAATAAATACCTCATGCTCCGACTTCGTTACATAACGGTTCACCATACGTGCATGCTACAGGAATCACAAACCTCAACACAAGTATTTCTACTAATCCACAACTACCCACTAGCAAGACTCTAATATTACCATCTTTATATTGCAAAACTATTGCAAGGAATCAAACATATCATATTTAGTGATCTACAAGTTTTATGTAGGATTTTATGACTAACCATGTGAATGACCAGTTCCTGTCATCTCTCTAAATAGATATAAGTGAAGCAAGAGAGTTTAATTCTTTCTACAAAAGATATGCCCACGCTCTAACAAATATAAGTGAAGCAAAATAGCATTCTACAAATGGCGGTTTTCTATGTAAAGAGAGACAGGCAATCCAAACTTCAAATGATATAAGTGAAGCACATGAAGCATTCTATAAAGCCATACTCAAAAGATATAAGTGAAGTGCATAGAGCATTCTATAAATCAACCAAGGATTATCTCATACCAGCATGGTGCATAAAAGAAAAATGAAAACTAAATGCACATATCGATACTTGTTGAAGAAAGAGGGGATGCCTTCCGGGGCATCCCCAAGCTTAGACGCTTGAGTATCCTTGAATATTTACTTGGGGTGCCTCGGGCATCCCCAAGCTTGAGGTCTTGCCTCTCTTCCTTCTTCTCACATCGAGACCTTCTCGATCGTCGAGCACTTCATCCACACAAAACTTCAACAGAAAACTCGGTAAGATCCGTTAGTATAATAAAGCAAATCACTACTCTAAGTACCTTCTCGATCGTCGAGCACTTCATCCACACAAAACTTCAACAGAAAACTCGGTAAGATCCGTTAGTATAATAAAGCAAATCACTACTCTAAGTACTGTTGCAAACCAATTCATATTTTGTTTTTTCATTGTGTCTACTGTAATATAACTTTTCCATGGCTTAATCCACTGATATAAATTGATAGTTTCATCAAAACAAGCAAACTATGCATCAAAAACAAAATCTGTCAAAAACAGAACAGTCTGTAGAAATCTGAACATTCACCATACTTATGTTACTTGAAAAATTCTACCAAAATTAGGAAAAATAAACAATTTTCATAGAAAGACATTGCAAAAAGAATCAGAACCATTTGACGTTCCAGCTAAAAATTTAAAATCACGCACTACAGCCAAAGTTTCTGTCCTACACCGTACAAACCATCAAGCAAATGTAAACATCCTAAAGGCAAACCTTGGCACATTATTTTTATAATACAATGGAATTGTAAAAGGGGATAATTATTTTTATTGAAAAGTTTCTGTAATCAAGATTCACAAAGTTGACGTGAGCATGAACAAAGTTCAAGGAGCTCTCCCACTTCAACAATGCTTGTCTCTCTCACTTTCACTTTCCTTTTTGAAAAAGTTTTGGGTTCCCCTCTTTACTTTTGTTGTTTTTAGACTATATAAAAGCACTCAACAGAAATAAATGACTCTCTAAAACTTCCGGGTTGTCTCCCAGGCAGCGCTTTCTTTAAAGCCATTAAGCTAGGCATATAGTGCTCAAGTAATGAATCCACCCGGATCCCAAGGTATATCAAAGCCAATTTTAATTAACAATGATTTGTAATTTAGTAGTGAGCACAAAGCAACATATATCATGTAACTACGAAGTCTAACTCTCTTCCTATGCATCGGCATGTCATAAAAGAACAATTTATGCACACATAGTAAAGGCCACTGCATAGTATAAATAGTTTCTTGCAATTTTATCGTATTGGAAACATAGAGAGGTGGAGATATAGTTCCTCTCTCATAATAATTGCAAATAGGAGCAGCAAGCACATGCATTTTATATCTATCAAAATCATCATGTGTAGTAGTAAAACGCAACCCATCAATGTAGTCCTTAATAAGTGCAAACTTCTCCGATATAGTGTAGTTGGGAGAATTCAAAAAGATAACAGGGCTATCATGCATGGGTGCAATAGCAACAATTTCATGTTTAACATAAGGAACTATGGCAAGTTCATCTCCATAAGCATAATTCAAATTGGCATCTTGGCCACAAGCATAGCAAGCATCATCAAAAAGGTATATTTCAAAAGAATCAATGGGATCATAGCATTCATCCTTCGGTAAGCATGAAGGGAAATTAAACAATGTATGAGTTGAAGAGTTACTCTCATTAGAAGGTGGGCATGGGTGATCAATCCGCTCTTCCTCCTTTTGTTCTTCGCTCTCCTCGTCATCTTTTTCATCCAATGAGCTCACAGTTTCATCAATTTATTCTTCCATAGACTCCTGCAAAATATTAGTCTCTTCTTGGACAGCGGAGACTTTCTCAATAAGTGCATTAATATCGTAATTGTATTCATAATTCTCATAAAAATATTTAAGGATAGCTAAATTTTCAGGTCTATAAACCGAATCATCAAAATTTTCAAACTCTTTAAACAAAGATTCAATTTCATAGGCACCCATAAAAGCAACAAATTGTTCTATTTGTTCCACATCATAGTAATCATATATACCTCTAGCATAAGAAGCTAAGGTTTTATTATCATTAAATTCGCATAAAAAGGGAAGGTGTGGAGCCTTCATCTTAGAGCAACAAGTATAATCATATCTCAAGCATTGTTGCCTAGCATACCAATTCAATATATGAATTTGATCCCATAATAGTTTCCCTTTTTGTGTCAAGCGGTAATCCCTAAAGTATTCACGTTGATCCAACGTTACTCCCATTACATAATTGAATGGGGTTTTCTCAGGATTATTAAAGTAGTACTTAATATCTTTCACATAACCAGCATTGAGGGTTTCAGGAGGTTCCCATCTCCATGAGCAGAAAGTACACCTAATTTTTTTGGTATTTCGTGTTCCATATCCATAACTGAAGATAAAGAACAACTAAGAACAGGAAATAAAAATTACTTAGTGATAAAGCAAACAAGCACACACGAGAATATTCACCCCACACTATTGCTCCCCGGCAACGGCTCCAGAAAAAATCATATATATATTCCAAAAAAATCTCCGTCAGTTTTTATCCCGTTTGGACTCCGTTTGATATGGATATTCTGCGAAACAAAAAACATGCAACTAACAGGAACTGGCACTAGGCACTGGATCAATATGTTAGTCCCAAAAATAGTATAAAAAGTTGCCAAAAGTATATGGAAGTTGTAGAATATTGGCATGGAACAATCAAAAATTATAGATACGACGGAGACGTATCACGACTCTGGTGCTTTCTCCTCAATACTTCGTTTGAAGCATTCTGATCCACCGTGAGCCGGTATGAATCCGCTTGAATCCGTTGTGCTTGGGCGTTTAAAACAGCCCGCTCCGTGGTCATCCTAGTGTTTTCCGCCGCCAGCTCTACCTTGGCTTGCGCTATCTCATCACGCAGCATAGCCACATCCACCTTATGCTGCCCCTGGTTGTCCAGGGTTACCTCCACCTCCATCAGAGTTGCCAGAGCCCAACAGATCTGTTAAATCTTGAGCCAGTTGGTGTGCTGATCCACCAGCACCTGCTGCCATTGTCGCCGCAGCGCTGGAAGTCATAGTCACGGCTGATACGTCTCCAACGTATCTATAATTTTTGATTGCTCCATGATATATTATCTACTTCTTTGGGCATTATTGGGCTTTGTTATCCACTTTTATATAACTTTCGGAACTAACCTATTAACCGGAGGCCCAGCCCAAATTTGCTGTTTTATGCCTATTTCAGTGTTTTGAAGAAAAGGAATATCAGACGGAGTCGAAATGGAACGAAATCAACTGGAGAAGTTATTTTTGGAACGAAAGCCACCCGATAGACTTGGACCCCACGTCAAGGAAGAAAGGAGGAGCTCATGAGGGTAGGGGGCGCGCCCACCCCCTAGGGCACGCCCCCCTGTCTCGTGGGGCCCTCGTGGCTCCCCTGACGTGCTTCTTCGGCCTATATAACTCCATATAACCTAAAACTTCCAGAACGCAACATAGATCGGGAGTTCCGCTGCCAGAAGCCTCCGTAGCCACCAAAAACCAATCGGGACCCTATTCCGGCACCCTGCCGGAGGGGGAACCCTCATCGGTGGCCATCTTCATCATCCCGGTGCTCTCCATGACGAGGAGGGAGTACTTCTCCCCCGGGGCTGAGGGTATGTACCAGTAGCAATGTGTTTGATCTCTCTCTCTCTCGTGTTCTTGAGATGATACGATCTTGATGTATCGCGAGCTTTGGTATTATATTTGGATCCTATGATGTTTATTCCCCCCCTCTTCTCTCTTATAATGAATCGAGTTTCCCCTTTGAAGTAATCTTATCGGATTGAGTCTTTAAAGACTTGAGAACACTTGATGTATGTCTTGCCGTGGATATCTGTGGTGACAATGGGATACCACGTGCCACTTGATGTATGTTAAGGTGATCAACTTGCGGGTTTCATGACATTGGGATCCTATGCATAGGGGTTGGCACACATTTTCATCGTGATTCTCCGGTAGAAATTTGGGGCACTCTTTGAGGTCCTTTGTGTTGGTTGAATAGATGAATCTGAGATTGTGTGATGCATATCGTATAATCATACCCATGGATACTTGAGGTGACACTGGAGTATCTAGGTGACATTAGGGTTTTGGTTGATTTGTGTCTAAAGGTGTTATTCTAGTACAAACTCTAGAGTTGTTTGTGACACTTATAGGAATAGCCCAACGTATTGATTGGATAGAATAACTTTGAGGTGGTTTCGTACCCTACCATAATCTCTTCGTTCGTTCTCCGCTATTAGTGACTTTGGAGTGACTCTTTGTTGCATGTTAAGGGATAGTTTCATGATCCAATTATGTTAGTATTGTTGGGGGAACTTACACTAGCGAAAGTATGAACCCTAGGCCTTGTTTACCATCATTGCAATACCGTTTACGCTCACTTTTATCACTTGCTACCTTGCTGTTTTTATTATTTCAGATTACAAAAACTATTACTATCCATATTGCACTTGTATCACCATCTCTTCGCCGAACTAGTGCACCTATACAATTTACCATTGTATTGGGTGTGTTGGGGACACAAGAGACTCTTTGTTATTTGGTTGCAGGGTTGCTTGAGAGAGACCATCTTCATCCTACGCCTCCTACGGATTGATAAACCTTAGGTCATCCACTTGAGGGAAATTTGCTACTGTCCTACAAACCTCTGCACTTGGAGGCCCAACAACGTCTACAAGAAGGTTGTGTAGTAGACATCAAGCTCTTTTCTGGCGCCGTTGCCGGGGAGGTGATTGCTTGAAGGTATATCTTTAGATCTTGCAATCGAGTCTTTTAGTTTCTTGTTTTATCACTAGTTTTGTTTATAAAAGAAAACTATAAAAAAATTGAATTGAGTTTGTCTCATACGCTTCACCTTTTTAATATCTTTCGTGAGTATGATGGAAAGGATAATTGTGCTCAAGTGCTAGAAGAAGAAATCTATAAAATGTTTGGCACTAAATATTTGAATGATGAGAATGATTGCAATGTTGTTAGTATAAATTCCTTAAATATCCATGATTCTAATGATATGCAAAGCCACAAGCTTGGGGAAGCTATGCTTGATGAAGATGATATTTTTTGTCCCCCAAGTTTTGATGAGCAAATTTATTATGATGAAAGCATGCCTCCTATCTATGATGATTATTGTGATGACATGTATGCTTTAAAGAATAATAATAACAATGAAATTGTCATCTTGATTTCAATTTTCAATCCCATGATAGTTACTTTGTTGAGTTTGCTCCCACTACTATTAATGAGAAGAATTTTGCTTGTGTGGAGAGTAATAAAATTTCTATGCTTGTAGATCATGAAAAGAATGCTTTAGGTGCTGGTTATATTGTTGAATTCATTCATGATGCTACTGAAAATTATTACGAGGGAGGAATATATGCTTGTAGGAGTTGCAATAATATCAAGTTTCCTCTCTATGTGCTTAAAGTTTTGAAGTTATGCTTGTTTTGCCTTCCTATGCTAGTTGATAATTGTTCCCATAAGTTGTTTTATCACAAAATCCCTATGCATAGGAAGTATGTTAGACTTAAATGTTCTAGTCATATTCTTTATGATGCTCTCTTTATGTTTCAATTCTTATCTTTTATGTGAGCATCATTGAAATCATCATGCCTAGCTAGGGGCATTAAACGATAGCGCTTGTTGGGAGGCAACCCAATTTTATTTTAGCTCCTTGCTTTTTGTTCCTGTTTAATAATAAATAATCCATCTAGCCTCTGTTTAGATGTGTTTTTATGTGTTTAATTAGTGTTTGTGCCAAGTAGAACCTTTGGGAAGACTTGGGGAAAGTCTTGTTGATCATGCTGTCAAAAACAAAAACTATAGTGCTCACGAGAATTGATGCCATTTTTATTTGGAGAGTTCTATTTAGTTAATTGTTTTTTCATATGATTAATATATAAATTCCTCATGTCCAGCAATTTATTTGAGAATTTTATGAGTTCCAGAAGTATACGTTTGATCCAGATAACTACAGACTGTTCTGTTTTTGACAGATTCTGTTTTTCATGTGTTGTTTACTTATTTTGATGAATCTATGGCTAGTAAAAGAGTTTATAAACCATAGAGAAGTTGGAATGCAGTAGGTTTAACACCAATATAAATAAATAATGAGTTCATTACAGTACCTTGAAGTGGTGATTTATTTTTTTATACTAACGGAGCTTACGAGTTTTCTGTTAAGTTTTGTGTTGTGAAGTTTTCAAGTTTTGGGTAAAGATTTGATGGATTATGGAACAAGGAGTGGCAAGAGCCTAAGATTGGGGATTCCCAAGGAACCCCAAGGTAATATTCAAGGACAACCAAGAGCCTAATCTTGGGGATGCCCCGGAAGGCATCCCCTCTTTCGTCTTCGTTCATCGGTAACTTTACTTGGAGCTATATTTTTATTCACCACACGATATGTGTTTTGCTTGGAGCGTCAATTTATTTTGTTAGGATTTTCTTTCTGTTATTTCAAACAATGTTTTGAATCTTTTATTTCAATAAAAGTGGCATTGATAGCCTTTACTATGCGAATTTTAGAAGTCCACATGTTGCTGTTTGAAAACAGAAAGTTTACCGCTGTTGCAATAATTCCCTAGAAAAATCAGAATGTGATAAAATGTTGAAACCTTTTGAATATTAAGATATGATAAATTTACTACAGTGGGAATTTTATTTGATAATTTTTGGAGCTAGGTAAGTATGGATGTTGCTGCTTTCTTTACAGACTATCCTGTTTAGGCAGATTGCTGTTATGTTTGCATTTTTGCATATGTTTGCTTCTTTAATGATTCTATTTGAGGATAGGACTATTAAATATGAAGAGGAATTTAGTATGCAATTTTGAATAATAATTTTAGTGATTTTCTACAGTAGAGTATGATAAGGTTTTGGCAATGGTTTATACTAACTTATCTCATGAGTCCTTGTTGAGTTTTGTGTGGATGAAACTTTTGAGATTTAGGGAGACCGTGATATGAGAGGAATTAAGGAGACACAAAAGCTCAAGCTTGGGGATGCCCAAGGCACCCCAAGATAATATTTCAAGAAGTCTCAAGCGTCTAAGCTTGGGGATGCCCTGGTTGGCATCCCACCTTTCTTCTTCAACAATTATCGGTTAGTATCGGTTGATCCTAAGTTTTTGCTTCTTCACATGATGTTTGATGTTCTTAGATGTAATTTTATTTTGTTTTGCTTGCTGTTTGAATAGAATACCAAGATCTGAAATTATTAAATGTTAGAGAGTCTTCACATAGTTGCATAATTATTCGACTACTCATTGATCTTCACTTATATCTTTCGGAGTAGTTTGTCGTTTGCTCTAGTGCTTCACTTATATCTTTTTAGAGCACGGTGGTGGTATTATAGAAATAGATGAACTCTCATGCTTCACTTATATCATTTTGAGAGTTTTAAATAGCATGGTAATTTTCTTAAATAATCCTAATATGCTAGGCATCCAAGAATAGTAAAAACTTTCATATAGAGTATTGAATACTAAGAGAAGTTTGATGCTTGATGATTGTTTTGAGATATGGAGGTAATAATATCAAAGTCGTGCTAGTTGAGTAGCTGTGAATTTGAGAAATTCTTGTGTTGAAGTTTGCAAGTCCCATAGCATGCACGTATGGTAAACGTTGTGTAACAAATTTGAAACATGAGGTGTTATTTGATTGTCTTCCTTATGAGTGGCGGTCGGGGACGAGTGATGGTCTTTTCCTACCAATCTATCCCCCTAGGAGCATGCGCGTAGTGCCAAGGTTTTTGATGACTTGTAGATTTTTGCAATAAGTATGTGAGTTCTTTATGACTAATGTCGAGTCCATGGATTATACGCACTCTCACCCTTCCATCCTTGCTAGCCTCTTCGGTACCGTGCATTGCCCTTTCTCACATTGAGAGTTGGCGCAAACTTCGCCGGTGCATCCAAACCCCGTGATATGATATGCTCTTTCACACATAAACCTCCTTATATCTTCCTCAAAACAGCCACCATACCTACCTATTATGGCATTTCCATAGCCATTCCGAGATATATTGCCATGCAACTTTCCATCATTCTGTTCATCATGACACATTCATCATTGTCATATTGCTTAGCATGATCATGTAGTTGACATAGTATTTGTGGCAAAGCCACCGTTCATAATTCTTTCATACATGTCACTCATGAATCATTGCACATCCCGGTACACCGCCGGAGGCATTCATATAGAGTCATCTTTGTTCTAGTATCGAGTTGTAATCATTGAGCTGTAAATAAATAGAAGTGTGATGACCATCATTATTAGAGCATTGTCCCAACTGAGGAATAAAAAAATCAAAAAAAGAAAGGCCATAAAAAAGGGAACAATTGTATTCGTGCCCCTAGTTGGGTCAACAATTGCGGGTTTGCCCAGCTCACTTCACTCGCCTTGTGTTGTTTCCCTTCCGGGGCGGTTCCGACCAATCACGATTTGCCATGTGGCGACTGCTCACTAGTCGGAACTGCCCCAGAAGGGCAAAAACACAAGGCGAGTGAAGTGAGCTGGGCAAAACCGCAATTGTTGAAAAAATAGGGGCAAATCAGTCAAGCGTGACCCAACTAGGGGCACGAGTACAAAAATCCCATAAAAAAGAGAAGGCCAAAAAATGAGAGAAAAAGAGAGAAGGGACAATGTTACGATCCTTTTACCACACTTGTGCTTCAAAGTAGCACCATGATCTTCATATTAGAGAGTCTCTCATGTTATCACTTTCATACACTAGTGGGAATTTTCATTATAGAACTTGGCTTGTATATTCCAACAAAGGGCCTCCTCAAGTGCCCTAGGTCTTCATGACCAAGCAAGTTGGATGCACACCCACTTAGTTTCTTTTGTTGAGCTTTCATACATTTATAGCTCTAGTGCATCCGTTGCATGGCAATCCCTACTCCTTGCATTAACATCAATTTGTGGGCATCTCCATAGCCCATTTATTAGCCTCGTTGATGTGAGACTTTCTCCTATTTTGTCTTCTCCACATAACCCCCTCATTATTCTATTCCACCCATAGTGCTATATCCATGGCTCGCGCTCATGTATTGCATGAAAGTTTATGAGTTTGAGATTACTAAAGTATGAAACAATTGCTTGGCTTGTCATCGGGGTTGCGCATGATGAGAGCATTCTTGTGTGACAAAAATGAAACATGACTAAACTATATGATTTTGTAGGGATGAACTTTCTTTGGCCATGTTATTTTGAGAAGACATAATTGCTTAGTTAGTATGCTTGAAGTATTATCATTTTTATGTCAATATGAACTTTTGTCTTGAATCTTATGGATCTGAATATTCATACCACAATTAAGAAGAATCACATTGAAATTATGCCAAGTAGCACTCCGCATCAAAAATTCTGTTTTTATCATTTACCTACTCGAGGATGAGCAGGAATTAAGCTTGGGGATGCTGATACGTCTCCAACGTACCTATAATTTTTGATTGCTCCATGCTATATTATCTACTGTTTTGAATGTTTATGGGATTTATTATACACTTTTATATCATTTTTGGGACTAACCTATTAACCCAGAGCCCAGTGCCAGTTTCTATTTTTGCCCTGTTTTAGGGTTTCGAAGACAAGGAAAATCAAACGGAGTCCAATTGACCTGAAACTTCACGGAACTCATTTTTGGAAGGGAAGAAGCCCAGAAGACTTGGAGTGCATGTCGGGGGATCTGCGAGGAGGTCACGAGGCAGGGGGTGCGCCCACCCCCCTGGGTGCGCCCTCCACCCTCGTGAGCCCCTCGTGGCCCCCTTGACGTACTTCTTTCACCTATATATCTCCATATACCCTAAAAACATCCGTGAGCACAATAGATCGGGAGTTCCACCACCAGAAGCCTCCGTAGCCACCGAAAACCAATCTAGACCCGTTCCGGCACCCTGCCGGAGGGGGCAATCTCTCTCTGGTGGCCATCTTCATCATCCCGGTGCTCTCCATGACGAGGAGGGAGTAGTTCTCCCTCGGGGCTGAGGGTATGTACCAGTAGCTATGTGTTTGATCTCTCTCTCTCGTGTTCTTGAGGTGATACGATCTTGATGTATCGCGAGCTTTGCTATTATAGTTGGATCTTATGTTTCTCCTCCCCCTCTTCTCTCTTGTAATGAATTGAGTTTCCCCATTGGAGTAATCTTATCGGATTGAGTCTTTAAAGATTTGAGAACACTTGATGTATGTCTTGCCATGGATATCTATGGTGACAATGGGATATCACGTGATTCACTTGATGTATGTTTTGGTGATCAACTTGCGGATTCCGCCCATGAACCTATGCATAGGGGTTGGCACACGTTTTCGTCGTGATTCTCCGATAGAACTTTGGGGCACTCTTTGAGGTCCTTTGTGTTGGTTGAATAGATGAATCTGAGATTGTGTGACGCATATCGTATAATCAGACCCACAGATACTTGAGGTGACATTGGAGTATCTAGGTGACATTAGGGTTTTGGTTGATTTGTGTCTTAAGGTGTTATTCTAGTACGAACTCCAGGGCTGTTTGTGACACTTATAGGAATAGCCCAAAGGATTGATTGGAAAGAATAACTTTGTGGTGGTTTCGTACCCTACCATAATCTCTTCGTTCGTTCTCCGCTATTAGTGACTTTGGAGTGACTCTTTGTTGCATGTTGAGGGATAGTTATGTGATCCAATTATGCTATTATTGTTGAGAGGACTTGCACTAGTGAAAGTATGAACCCTAGGCCTTATTTCCACGCATTGCAATACCGTTTACGCTCACTTTTGTTGGTCCTTGTTGTCAAACCAAGACTGTATCTCCAACATCCTAGCAAGCTTCACAGGGTCGCCGTCTGCGATCCTCACGTATCGGTTGTACTCCTCCATCAATCTACTTCTCCATAGCACCTTCACTCGCCGGCGGTGGTTTTTGAATGGAAGAGGAGAGGAGTAGTGTTGGTTTTGGATTAGAACGGGAGAGGAGTGATGCTGGTTTTGGACTGGAACAGGAGAGGAGGGGTGGTGGTTTTGAAATGGAAGAGGAGAGGAGCGGCGCTGCATTTAGATTGGAACAGGAGAGGATCGGCGGTGGTTTAAGAGGAGAAGATAATTAAATCACCACATATTAGTCCCATTTTTATTAGTCCCGCTGTAATTAAATCACCACATATTACACTGATTCTGCTGCTCGTTGCGTACGCTGATTGGGAGAAATAAATACCCAGCCGTAGCATGCACTAGGGATGTGCGCGTGAGGCTTGCATGCGGCTGCATGCGGAGGGAGGCGAGACAATTCAATTAATTAATGCTGCTCCTACTCGTCCCCGCATGTCCTTCAATACTACGGCGATTCGCTCCTAGTCGTCCTGTCCATTCACATTACGGCAGTTCCACTAATCCTAACCCTCCTCCCAAATCCATGGCGTCCCAAATCTCCACGATCGGCAGTGAGTACAAGGTTAGAACCATCACCGGCGATGAGTTCGACGTCATCTACACCCGTTCTTCCGCGACGGTGAAAGGATGCCTTTCTCACTTCACACGCATGTTCGAAGACTCAGATGATGAGTGGGTCGCTGGGCCAGATGTTGAGTGCACCACAGTCCTGGGACCAGAGAAGGATCTAAAGGACGAAGAGAGGAAGAAGCCCGCCGTGATCCAGGTTTGCGTGCATGACTTATGCTTGGTCTACCACATATGCCATGCCGACGTTGAGTGCCAGGATTTTAAGGACTTCCTCGAGAGCAACCTAGTCAAATTCGTTACTGTAGACTTTGGTAACGACAAAGAAGTCCTGCGTCGGATAGGCCTCGTTGTAGGCAACACCTTCGACCTCCAGAAGAATCGGCTGGTATCCTCTCGTCAGCCTTCAATGCTGACCCTGGCAGGAGCCATGGTTCATCCTTCATACGGTAAACTAAAGAAACCTCGGCACACGTTTCATCATGCATGGTAGTGGACATTACTAGATATAGACCACATCCACTACGCTACAATGGATGTCTACCTTTTTTTCAATATCTACAAGGGTTGGATGAAGAGCAAGAGCAAAGTGTGCAGTTCAAGCAAAGAACTATCGCCCAAGAGGAAGAGGGACAAGGACGAAGTCGAGGACGTGGATGAGGACTCCGAGTAAGGTGGCAGTGTCGTTGCTCATGGTGGTTCTAATGCTGTGTCTACCGGATTAGTTGCTTAGTTTAATTTTTGGTGTGCTTAGTTTTATTTGAGGGGTGTGTTGTGCTGAGCCCCCAGCAGAACTATGTTATGTTTCTTCTTGTTATATTTCGTACATTTCATCTTTTAGTTGGTATAGTACTACCACTCGTTTCTTCACATTATATATGTATAATATATATGGCCAACATCATATGGCCAGCAGTTTAGTTGTCAAAGACTTTCAAGGTGCTTAGTTTTGTCAAAGAATTCCAGGGTGCTTAGTTTTATTTGATGGGTGTGTTGTGCTGGACACCATTAACTTATCATTGTGAGAATCATCTTATTTTTGTCATGTAACATGGTCAACGGGTTTGACGTGAAAATAACAATGTCTAATGGCATTTCTAAGCAAACATGTAACTTAATGATGGCATTTTTTAGATATCTAATTGCATTTTTGAGCAGGCATCTCACAGATCGATGGCATTTTTTGAGTAGTTGTAACTTCTAATGGCAAAACTGAGTAGTGATACAAAACCAGTGGCATAAATAATAAGAACCCAAGAATTAAATAGGCATGCTAATTTCTTTATTTCTTTATACCTTTGTGTGCGAAACAATATACGCTGCCTCCCCGCAGATTTTCTTTACACAGGCAACATAGAACTATATGAGTGCCCTGTTAAATTTTGGAATTATTCCGGGTTCGTTTGGCCTTTTTTATACATTAATTGAGTTTCTGGTCATTTAATGTGCATAATTAAAATTTGAACTACAAGCACATGCTCATGTGCACCAAAGTTGATTGAAAAATCACATGTGTGTCCTCGGGTGAATTTCTAGGTCCCATGCAAGAAATGGGAATGAAATTCAAACATCTGGGCATCGTGGTTCGGCCGAGAACATTGAGAAGCTTGGTTTTAAAATTCTTGTAAATCCAGAACACGCCTGGAAATCATGAAACTTGGCATGGTGTCATGTCATGGTACTACCATGTTGTGGTAAAAAATTGCAGAATAGGAACAAGTTTTAGTATAAGTTTCTTGCAAACCGGAGCTTCTCTCAAGAAGGCTCATGGTTCTGAGAGGGAACGTGTCACCTTTGTGTGCATAATTCAAATTTTAAATACAAGCACATGCTCCAGTGCATCAAAGCTGGTTGAAAAATCACATGTGTGTCCTCGGGTAAATTTCTAGGTCTCGTGCCAGAAATGGGAATGAAATTCAAACATCTGGGCATCATGGCTCGGCTGGAAACATTGAGAAACTTGGTTTTTTAATTCCTGTAAATCCGAAACAAGCATGAAAATCATGAAACTTTGCTTGGTGTCATGACATGGCACCAACATGCTGTGGTAATTTTGCTGTCCGATTTGCGAAGGCGCACACATTAACAATCAACAAAGTCATTTTGGAACAAGTGTTGTCACGTTACAATTGAAAACACAAGTATTATTGAAACCGTGGGCGTTCTATTTACCATTTACGTGCCGCCATGCGTCCCCTTTTTTTGTTAGCTAGGAGGCGCCGTGCAGGGTAGCTATTTGAGTACTGAAGGCGTGCGATCAGACCCCTGCGCGTGCTTATCGGGAGGAGAGCCAACGGATCTTGATGTAAGACCCAACGGACCTATATAGCATCTACTGCAACTTATGGCAAGACTGATGAATATATACAAGGACGATGAGAGTGGATAATAATTGTCTTACATAATTAGGAAGATAATTAAAAAAAGCCACATTCGGCTATGCCCGAAATACACAAGGGCAAAAGAAGAAGGAAGACGCATACTGTCGTGGAATTGTCACGGCAGATGTCCTAGTGTGAGGACTTAGTCGTGAGGCCAACGCATCTTTGTAGTAGCTTGAGAGGGGTTGAGCAGAATCGAGAGACACAAAACAAGACAAGGATTTAGATAGCTTCGGGCCCTAGGAAACATCATCCGGTAATAGCCCTACATGTTGTTTGTGGCTAGATCTCATTATGCTCATGAGGGAGTCACCGTAAATCGGCTTTCCTAGTTGTGTCTAGCCTTTAGATGATTTTTCTCTCCCTTTGGGGAGCCCTGCCCCTCCTTATATATGTTGAAGGGGCGGTTTACATGACTAGTCCTAGTTGGATTAGGATTACTCTATTACAAGTGGAGTCCTAGTCTTGCTTCCTTTGTACGAGAATATTCCTTGTGCTTTCCTCATAAACCGGTCCACCATTAACATGAACCAGCCTTCTGGGCCTTGGGCCTTGTCATCCGTCTGACCCGCTCGCCGGATCACCAGTGAATCATAATGTCCAGGCGGGTTGCTTGTAAACCGCCAAGTCAGGGCGGGTCGCTAGTGAATCCCCAAGTGTCAGCCAGGTCTCAAGTAAACCGCCAAGTCCAGCCGGGTCATATTTCCAGTCGGGTCATACCGCGCGGTATATCCCTGAAATTAGCCCCCAGTTTCATTTGGATTTATCCATGTTAAACTGATCCTGTAAAACAAACACAAGAACAACCTTGACAAGTTGTACTCCAGGTTAAAAATTCTTGTAAACCAACACCTGATCATCTTTAAGTCCTTGTCATTTCCTTCTTGATACATGCCCACGAACTCATAGCAAATCTCCTTTAGTAGATACATTCAAACTTTGTGAATGCAAAAAATCCAGATACTTTTCTTGAGAAATCCGGGTCAATAAGCCAGCTTCAGAGTCAATTTGCTGACATTGGCCTCTTGTAGAGAAATATTGTAAGAAATAATCCACTTGAACCGGCTTCCAAAGCGCCGGATTAAAAAATGTTGGTCTTGAAATACTCATCTGACTTTCAGCTAACTTGAAGATTTAAAATTGTCGGGTTATAAAACAGATGCTGTCGGGTCATAATTGTTGTTGACACTGGGTCATGTGATCGATCTTATATCCATATTACCTGTAGCCCCCAAGTCTTGATAAGAACAAAGTGACAACTTAAGACTTGCTTCAAGATAAATACTTCCACTTTGAAGAAATCCATGTTGTTCATCTCAGCCACTAATAAAAACTGAATACTCCATATTATGTAGCCCCCAAGTGTCGGGCTGTCATGCTTGCAGCAACCTGGGACTTGTAATAGCATGATGCTCAAAAAACTTCAACCAGTGTAGCCCCCAAGGGCCAGGTTATTATGCAATAATGAGCACGGACTTTATAAATATGATCATGTAAATTGGAACAACAACGTGTTGCCCCCAAGGGCCGGCCCACTAAGATAATATTGAGCTGGGACTTTATGTATACTTCATTGAAAATAATATCATATGATGTAACCCCCATCATGGGGCTTGAACCCACGCCCACAAGGTGAAGAGCTTTATACTGTACCAACTGAGCAATAAACCTTTCAATATAATGGATTAAAGCTTGTGTAACTTAAATTTTTGACAGGAGCAATTGGTAGCCCCCAAGGGCCGGCTCATTACAATGTGATGAGCCGGGACTTCAGTAAAGTGAGCAAAAATGACTTTGCATTAGCCCCCAAGTATCATGGTACATGCTTGCTGCGACATGAGACTTGTGTATTTGATGTGATCTCAACTTGAATAATGTAGCCCCCAAGTGCCGGGTCGTAAGCCTGCAGTGGCTCGAGACTATTCCTTCCATTGTAGAATAAATCATATCCATTGCGCTGAAGCGACTTTTCAAAACCTCAACCATAATATTGGTTATTGACAACCATATTAAAAATCCAGCCATGTTGGCTATTAAAGATTTGAATAATATAACCTGGTTTGAAAACTGATTCCTGCCATATAAACCGGTATATCCGTGGACATATGATACATGCTATGATGATGTAATGATGATGCAATATATGATGATGTATGTGTATGATCAAGAGGGTTTAAGTTATGGTTCGGATATGACCAGAGGCCCCAAGTAGTCATAATTGTGGCATTGCGCCGATCAAGAGGTGTAGCTATGGTTCGAATACGACCAAGCCCCCAAGTGATTTCCCTGGTGCCCTTATGCCTATCAAGAGGTGTAGCTATGGTTCGAACCCATAGACCCCAAGTGATTTCCCTGGTGGCCTTACGCCAATCAACAGGGTATAAGCTATGGTTCGGATACGACCAGAGCCCCCAAATGATTTCCCTGGTGGCCTTAATCCTATCAAGAGGTGTGACTATGGTTCAAACATAGCCCCCAGTTGATATTGTGAGTTGTGCTCAAGGGATACCCATGTTTGAACTATGCTGTGCAGCAGACTCTCTTTGTCCCCTTATGATAATATTGGCTTGATAGCCGGATTACCGAAGTAACCAGAGTTGTGCTCTTATGATAATATTGGCTTGATAGCTGTATTAATAGGGTAGTCACAGCTGTGATCAACCAACAGGAAACCCCAAATGATCAATAATATGATGAACCAATAAGGCAGGATGCCCATGTTTGAACCGCGCATCATAGAAGCAAGCTCTCTTTGGCAATCTTTAATTTTTTTTGCAAGAGATAACTTCTTCTTGAACCGGATGTTAAACCGGATATTGAGAGCTTCAAAGCTTTGTGGGAGACATCTTTCCCTTGAACCAGATTTTAAACCGGAATCTTCATTTTTAGCCAGAAATTTTCTGACGGCCTTTAAAGTCGAACTTGCGAGAAATTAATTCTTTTTGAACCAGAAATTCTTAAACCGGATTTGAGAGCTTCAGAGCTTTGTAAACCGGATATTTGAGAGCTTCAGTGAGACTGACTTCCCTTGAACCAGATTTATAATCGGAATCCTTTCTGATGACCCGAAACTTCTTCATTGAGCCGGGATTTTGTAACTGTCATATACTTTCTAAGCCGGAAATTTTCTGACGTCCTTTAAATTTTCATCAATATAACAGTAGCCTCTAGGACCGGGTTATCTTTCCCTCCATCGTCCTGGGGTTCTTAAATTTGCTGAAATTGGCAAGATTTGCTGAGTCATGTCATCATAGCCCCCGATTCTCAAGGTGACTCGAGAAGTTGGCTTGAGATTCTCCATATTTGACCATGATATAAACCGGCATAAGTTGTATATCATTGGTGTTGATAGCACGATGTGAATCCACAGAAGGTTGAGGTGACTGCGGCGGGTTATAAATGATCCCGTATGAGCTGTGTTAGCAACTCGGCCAATGGTTCCTTCCAACTAGCTATTTTAAGTTAACCAAACCGTTGTGGCGGCGACTTGTGTGCCTGCTCATTGAGCCATCCAGTGCAAAACGGCGGTTGATAGTACATGATTATTTGCCTCCATTTTGTTGAAAGAAACCGGGCTATCCAAGTTGTGACTTGCTCATACTCAATAAACAGCTCATGCAGAGAGGTGCGGCCCGGTATGTTGATGTAGACTAGGCCACGAGAGACAGACGACAAAGACGACTGTAGCATCAGAGGCAGCTCGGACGGATGAGTCGGCCGCGACATTGTAAGCCGGCGTGGACGATCAAGTTAATCACAGGCGCAATAAACCGTTCGGACGAGCGAGTCAATCACAAGCATAGTAAGCCGTGCGGACGGGCGAGTCAATTGCAGGCACGGTCCCGGCTGTTCGATGTAGACCGGGTCGATTGAACAACGAGCAAATGCGATCCCGGCAAGTCGATGTAGACCGGGTCGCAAGGGCGGTGGCTTGTGCGCGTCCATTCATCGGGTAATATGTCATAGACTATCACCGGATGGAATATTATCAGCCCGTGCTCCATACCCGTGGTATAAACCACATTTGTAGTGAATAATCATCTTGTATACAAAAATATACAGATCAAAGTAATTGCTTTTTGACAAAAACAACATGTGCTAATAAAATATATTTAGAGAGATATCACCTGATTTGTTCGGACGACGGATAATCCGTTCAACTTGACAGAGGCGGCTCAGCGTGGCCCCGACGGCTTAACACAGCAAGAGCAGCTCAACACAGCAGGAGCTGCTCGACACAGCAGAGGCGGCTCAACGCGTTACTGGTGGCTCAGTCACAGCAGAGGCGGCTCAATGCGGTCCCGGCGACCACTACAAAAAAAGACACTTCCGTGATGATACGTGTTTGTCACAGTAGGTCGCGTTTTTTGTCATCCATGTACATCCATGACAAATTTATGACAGAATCAAGATAGTCATACCTGTGTTGTCGTAGAAGTGTCCCATGACATTACCAAAATTATCATCACGGAAGTGTCCACTTCCATGATGATAAATCGCGCGTCATAGAAGTGATTTCGTCAAGGGTGACCAACACGTGGCATCCACCGTAACGGAACGCCGTTAAGCTATCGGGTCGGGTTTTCGATCTGATAACCCATTAACAGCCCCGACCAACGGGAAATTTCCATGTGTAAAATTCTTATTGGCCGGACGAAACACGTGTCAGCTCGTCAGTGGATCAGATAGGCGCCTATGATATGTCGACACGTCGCACGGCCCAACAGAGGCCCATTCCTGTGAAAAGGCCGGCCCGTTTGACTTGGTCAAAAGGTGGCAGGCCGGCCCATGTAAAGCCTGTTAACGGCCTGTTCGCATATAGCCCATTTATAGCCCGCTACCCCAAGGCCCGTTACGCCCTATCCGAATTAGGCCTAGTAGCGTCATCTGGGCCACCCAATATGATTCCAGTCCGTTTTCACTTCTGGCCCATGTATGGCTCATGACGTCTTTCGGCCCATATGAGGCCCTATGTAACTCTTGGCCTATTAACGGCCCGTGGTGAAACTGGCCCGTAATGAACAGTGTATCACTTTACACCCATTAACGGCTCGTGGTGAAACTGGCCCATAATAAATAGTGTATCACTTTATACCCATTAATGGCCCGTTAGTCCGTTGGGCCGTTTCCAGCCCATGTTATCTTTCGGCCTTCTCAGAGCCCATTTATTCTTGGGCTCATTTCCAGCATTCGTTTACTTACAGCTCGTTACTGTCATTTTCTGCTTGTGGGCCAAATTCAGCCCGTGGTTACAGTCGGCCCGTTTGTGGTCCGTTAATATGTTGGGTCGTTTTCATAGCGTCATCAAATATGGCCTATTAATGATGGCATGTTATGGTCGGCCCATGAATGGACGATTCTAACTCTAGCCCGTTTACGGCCATAATGCGGCCTGTTATTGGCCCATGTTTGGCCATCGATCATACTGCCCGTATAAGGCCCATTGATGATACGGCCCGTAGAAGGCCCATTGTTTCTACGGCCCGTAGAAGGCCCATTGTTTCTACGGCCCATAGAAGGCCCACTATTTCTACGGCCCATAGGAGGCCCAGTGTCACTACAGTAAATATTAGCCCATGGTTATTGTGGCCTAGTTTAAAAAAATAGGTTATTGCAGCCACTAGCAAACCGCGGAAAAAGAACTGCAATGACTAGAAGCAAACAAATAAACAAGACAACAAGGAAATAAATAAGCAAGCAACTTACGCTAGGCTATCACGGCTATCACACATATTACATCCACTGGGCATCAAAGTTCGCCACCAGTGCAAATAAATGCGCCGACAAAAGAATATACAAAACTAAGAGCACTTCAGAAGGCACTAGGCCTGGCCAGGTCGGGCCCCCCCAAACAACTAAAGAAGCTGAGTAGACCTCACTTGTGTCAACGATAGATGCATCAACACTAGATTTAAGGCATGATGGTGCGCACGGCAGTCCTCTGACATCTTCATTGCATCTTTGACTTCAAGTCGGAGCTGAGCTGAAGCAAGCCTTTCCGCTTTAAGTTGAGACTGAAGAAGTCGAACTGATTGTGGCAGGGACTGCACAGAGGTTGTCTCACACTTGCTGGTGAGTAGCTTCAACTCACTGTCTTCATCAAGACAGGACCTTGGGGTCATCTCGCTGTCCTCAAGATGGTTTGCCTCACTATCTTCCCTAAAGTTCTGCCTGGCGTAAGAGATACGAGTCTGAAAGAGAAACAAGGAGACACGTAACAGGTTTCACAATTATATAAGCAAATAAATGGATCTGTTCTGCATAAGGAACATGTTTTTACAACTACAATTTGAAACTGGTAGTTGTTGCAAACATCCAATTAGATGTAAACAGCAAAGCAAACAACAATGGAGGAAATGATGCCTATCCAAATCTATACTAGAACAAAGTTTGAAGGCTTGAGAAGGATGAACTTACATTACATGTTAACATGGGCTGGACAAAGCCCTTCTCCATGTTGATGGAAGGATAATTCAATAAATTCCCCAAAGAAAATTCTTTATAAGCGTTGCCATTATTCTACATTTTGCAAAGAGTAAATATAGATCAAATAACATTGGAAGAAATAGAGGATAATGAAGCTCAGGTGCAGACTGATGATGCATAATCAAATAGCAATTAATTAAGTACAGCGTTACAAGGCAAAATGGAGAGAGGTACTGACAAGAGCAATGCAGAGCCCATTATTGTTTTGAGATCTTATGATCCTTTGAGGAAGGAGATTCATCTGAAATTAGTTTTCATACAAGAGAGAAGGTAAGGCACAAGCAGAAATTTAGGAGTTCAAATTTTGAATTGATATCATAGACAATACCTGACGCTGGGCTCCCAGCAGTTCTAATAGGGGTTTGGCCACTGTAGTAGGGGTAAAGTGTGGTACAGTTGGGCCTGCGTTTTTTGTGGCTGCTGATCTATCTGATTTAACAGGTATCACTACCTTTTCCAAATACCTAGTTTGTACTCCTTGACGACCTGCACTAACCCTCTTCCTTTTGGACACCTATTACGAAAGAACAACATTTGACTGGAAAACATAGTGTGACGACACATGGAATAGGTACAGAAAATGGATAGGTATGGCATATACTTATACTCATATATGATGCTTAAACTAAGAAGATGGTGTAACAAAGTAGAAGTAATGCAAGAGGTCAGAAGCAAAATATGTGCGACCAATACAACTTTGCAAAGTTAGAGCAAGCACCTTGATGGGTGAATAAGATAGGCCATCCTCCACCATGCCAAGTTTGTTAGGCAGTGGATCATTCTGCAATATTCCTCTCGTGCGCCCATTCTCATATTCATTTTGATAATGTTCAATCTCTGACATGCATGAAAACATAAAAACAAGTGAGATTTTCTTTGTAATGCAGAAGTGATTCTAATCCAATACTGCCTCCCTGTAAACCCCTTTGTGCTATCTCTGCAATTCTTTTAAAAGATGCCATGCATGCTGTAATTTGTTGTGTGCATTAATATAATGTGGCCTACTACTCAAAATATGAGAGCTCCAGAAGTGATGACACTTCGCAGATGATAGCTTCAACATATAGTAAAGAAGAACAAGTCGACCTAACTTTACAGATTCAAAATATACTAAGGGAGAACAACTCGACCTGACCAGTCGGCCGCAAGAGAAGAGTATCATCTTAAAGAAGAGCAGAAGAGCAAGCAGATTGAAGATATTACAAGTCTTTTAATACAATGTTGGTTGGCCAACCATGATGAACCAAAGCGCACAGAGAAATACTATTCTTTCTGGTCTCTCCATATGTGGCTCACATGCATTTCGAAACTAAAGTAGGAACATTTAGCTAACCAATTAAACATCTCTCATTTTTACTAATATCAGCAATAATATCATATATGAATTTGTACAACTAAGATTGTTTAGCTCGATGGGTGGAGCAGTGCTATTACGACACGAACCACGTAGTCTGATTGTGGTCATCATAAAATGGGGAAAACATAAGCATGATGAGTACAGTGTTGACCGTGGCAGTGGGATGGCAGATCTGAAGCTGCAAACCGCGCAAAGGGTAGTTAGCAACCGATGTTTTCTTTGAAATAACAACTAAGATTTGGTATGGACAAGAAAGTATGGTCAACAAGTGACAAAGAAATGCAATTATGCTATCTCTCTATATGTCACGACATGCATTTGGTAACTCAAGTGGGACCTTTATCTAACCAATTAAATGTGTCGGTTAACTAATATTAGTATCATATCACAATCATATTTGAACAACTAAGCTCTCGAATTCTGAGTGTTGTGTTGTTTAGCTTGAAGGGTGGAGTAATGCTAGTACGACAGAAAGCACCTACGCAGATCATAGTAGAGTAGATAAAAGGGGAAAACCCTAAGCATCAAGAGAAAAATCAGGAAAGTGGAACTAGCTGGACCAGTGGGTGGCGCACATGCTTTTTGAAACGAATATAGGAACATTAGGTGACCAATTAAACGTTCTCTGTTTTAGTGATATGAGCATCATATCAGATTCGTATTTCAACACGTAAGCTTTGGGTTGAGGTCTTGAGGAGCAGTGCTAGCACGACACGAAGCACCTATGATGATGGTAGTGAATATAAAGGGGGGAAACCATAAGCTTTACGAGTATATTGCCCGTGCCATGGCGGATCTGAAGGTGCAAACCAGACAAAGCTACTTCACAACCAATGTTTGCTTTCAACTAGCCACTACGATTTGGTACGGACAAGAAAAGTACAGTAAACAAATTATGATCTATTTTCCGGGTGAGATCAATAACTTAAGCACATATATGGAAGAGTACCACCTCTCTTGCGATGCCGTGTAGGCCTATGCTGATACGTTGAGGGTTCTGCGGGTGCGATGGCTGTCGGCGGCGGGGAAGAAGACTTTAGACGGTAGACGGCCGGGTCGAGGGATATATCCTGTTGCCGTGGGCGAGGCGGTCGTAGGAGCGGCAACGGCAAGGTGGACGACGGCACCGATGAAGCGAGAGGAGGCGATGAAAGGATGCTGGTCCAGCGCCGTGGATGAGAGACGTCCATCTCTTGTAGTGGACAACGGGGTACGGGTAGGGGCTCCAGCAAGGTGGAGGATGGGGTGGCGGACGGAGGAGGCTGGCCGCAGTGCGGAGGTTGTCTTGCCGCCGATGGTGTATGAATGGGGAAATGGAGGGGAGGGGGATCTCAAACTTTGGGACGTGCTTCTCTAAAATGGGGGAAAGTTACGAACTTATCCCCTGTTTAAAATTTCGGACATCGCGTCGGTTGGGGATAGGACGGTAATCTTGCATCTCCCAAATATATGCTGGTAACTATTTCGAGCAAGGAGAGGGTGTTTTGCCGCCCATGGTTGGTGCCCACGGTGTATGAATGGGGCTTACAGGTAGGGCGGTTGTGTCATGTCTGATGGAAGTTACACATCTGCCCCTATTTAAAATATTAGCCTACATCGATTTCGGGCGAAGAGGGGGTGTTTTGCCGCCCACGGTTGGCGCCCACGGTGTATGAACGGGGCTGACAGGTAGGGCGGTTGTGTCACGTCTGATGGAAGTTACACATCTACCCCTATTTAAAATATAAGCCTACGTCGATTTTGGACGAGGAGAGTTTATTTTGCCGCCCACCGTGTATGAATGGGGAAATGGAGGAAGAGACACATGTCTGTTGGACGATCGTGAATCAAATGTGTTTTGCCGCCCACGTTTGGCGCCCACCGTGTCTGAATGGGCTCAGAGGCCGTCGTGTCACGTTTGATTGAAGTTACTAGTCTACCCCTATCGACAGCAGTGTAAATCCTATCGATAAGGATGTCAAGTGTCAGGGGTAGATAGTAATTTCCATCTCGCAAACACTTGCTTCGAGCAGCCCACAAATTATAGTGGGTGTTTAGCCGCTTCGTTCAAAACTTGGGAGAATTAGCATTCACGTTTGCCCTAGGACCTGGCAAACTAAATTCGAATCCAATTTGTATTCGATTACGAATATCCACAGATAATTATATGTTTTGTTGTTGATTTGTTCAAAACCACAACAAAGATTTATTCCACCTTTATATGTGATTATGATTTAGAAATGCTGTGATCTTCGAATTCAGTAGGTTGGATACACTCTGAGTCAAACAGTTATTTCATCCAATACAATATGCTCACACGACAAACATTTCACCTTATGTCAATCATACAAGTTCTGAGGATTACCTCGCCTAAAAAATTCGGTTCATTACAACACATGGACAACATAGGGGGTCTTGCAACATAATCCATTCAAAGACATGACACAACATGCAAGTACAATAATCTAATGAAAATTTCAACTGGTATCTAAAGAAGAACCGGGATTATCTTGGGCTTCAGATAGCAGAAACAGCAGGACCTCCTCCGTCTTCAAATGCAACATTCTTACTTCCTCCAATTCTTGGGTTGCTTGCATAATGTGTGCCACTAATTCCGTAATTTCCAGACTCAAGATAAATATTACCTCATTCATGGCAGCCACACTATCTCTTTCTACCTCTAGTAGAGCCTCAAGCACTATAATATCTGTGCTCAGACTGCTCTCCGGCGGTGTTGCCTCTGAACTGCTACCATTTGGTAACATGGATGGCGCACTGCTTCCACAAATAGATTCTGGGGTTGTACATTGTGTCCTAGTGTGAATGGCATCCTGAAAGGTTTCCGCTGGACATCAGTAAGAGATAGTTATCGTATGATCCAGGCAGTAAGCTTACATGGTAAACGACGGACGAATTATTGCCGATCATGGCAAACTATATTTAAATGGTTCGAAGCAGCATCAGCCGAAAAGAAATTAAATGGTAAGATGAAACTAGGGATGTAAGTGGCAAATAAAAGAAATCCGCTAGTCCCATCTAGTCAGTTTTTGCTACCTCCCTAGTTCATTTTCCTCAAAAAAAACAAAAACTCTTTTGAACTATCATACCACTAGTGCACTTTAATCGGGATTAAACCGGACCCAGTTGACATCCCTAGTTGAAAGGGAGTGTACAACCGCTATATTTAAGTTGCCAAGGCATCTAAGCAGTTGAAATAATCTGAGAAAGCACTTAACAGTGTGGCCTCATATAAACTACGAAGACAGTCTTGTGATGAAGTTGAGACGAAAAGTTAAGGACTCAAATGAAATAGGCATGCATTTCTTTACGATAGTACAGCAGGCACTGCTGACATATTGGCCAACTCAGGTATAGCGTAACAACAAATAAGCATTCGAATCAAGCAATATAGCAAAGCATACAACTGAACTATTTGTAATTCGGTAGGATTACACGTTGAGGGCACAAGCTAAGATAGCAGCCCACTCGCATTACATTTCACATGTACTAAAACACACTGGCTTACCATATGTTGCTGTGAAGCCTAGCTGCTGTTGCAATGTTCTTTGAAGATATCGTCAGCATCCCGTGGTTCTAGTTGTTGTAGTTTATACTGCACCATCTATTTAGGTGAAATTAATTTTAATCGCATGCACTGGTCCGAATTGATCATCAATGGTTCATCTAAACTAATTAAAGAAGGGTGTGTGCATACACGACAATACTCCCTCCGATTCTTTTTACTTTGCGTACAACTTTTTCTTAGTTTTCTCGTATTAGTCTGCGCGTTGCCGATTCCTAGCGCTGGTTTCCTTTTGTGACCCGCCCCATCCGCCTCTGCCCTAATTAATTGGCAAATTAGTCCAGAAAAATTAAACCGGTGCCCTCCTTGGTATGCGGGTCAAGAGTTATGCGCAGAGTAAATAGAATCGGAGGGAGTATATCTGCTTCCCTCTATTTTTATGCTTGTTCGAGGTGCCAGCCCCAAAAGAACAAATATTTTGCTTGATGGGGTTGGCAGCTTAATTAATAGAAGCATCAAATTAGTCATGCAACTTGGGAAGATCAAGAACACACAAACAAGTAATGAATAGAGGCTCGGAGCAGTGATGTAATAGCTAGCATCAGAAAATGTAGGGTAAAACAAACAAAAATCAGCGGAACCACATGCTAGTTTGCTGATATGTAATTAAGCATAGAGAACATTAAGCAGTCTGATGGAACCAACAGGTGGCATCAGAACAAAACTAAAGCATATTAACTATATGTGCACTGGTATGTAATTTAGCACATGTAACATGTTCATTGCCAGAAGTATGGCCCTACAGGTGCAAGCAGAATAACGCGTCTCATGAAAAACTGAATGATGCCCTGAAGAAATTCAAAGGTGCGGTGCTTATGCTAGGAAAGTGAACATAGGCGCCGGCCGTTGGATAATAGTACCTGATTCTCGGCGGCGTATGGGTATCGTTGTCATACTTGATAGCTAAGGATCGTTGATGGTGCTCGTGTTGCGGTTGAGTTTGGACCGGCTGTCGCCGTCGCTGAAGCGGCTCCGGTGCTACGGTTGCGGCGCCTGTCGACATACAAGAAAGCTCATCTGTGGTAAGTTAACAGTTGCACGATAAAGAGAAAAACCGAAGGAGTACAAATCGAAATAACCTGATGAGGCTGCGGTGTCGGTAAAGCAAGGCCGGTGGAGTTGAATATGGCGTCCATGGAGCGGGTCCGGTGCAGTGGACGAAGGCTTCGGCGGGCGCGTTGTACAGTGCTTTCGGTGAGGCTGATCTGTTGCGGCGGACGAGGGCTTGTATGAAGGGCCGGCGAAGGGGCGGACAAGGGAGTCAGTGAAGGGCCTACGCTGTGGTGGACGAGGGCACCGGTTAAGCAGATCCGGTGCGGTGGACCATGATGGCGGTCAAGGAGATCTGGAGCGGTGGACAAGCCAGTCGTTGAAGCGGCTCCGGTGAAGTGGTGAGTTGGCAGTTGGGGTTCCAAGGTGCGAAAGGTAGATCCGGCGGGGTGTGAGGTCCACCGCTGCGGTGGAGGACTAGATTCGGTGGATTGCCGTGGTTGGGGGGGTCGGGGAGGTGAAGGGGAGGGGCTCTGGGGAAGAATGTTGGGGGCGAAGAGGGAAAAACAATGGAGTTACCAAAGCAGCCCTTTTCCGTTCATGTGGCAGGGGTAAAACAGGAATATCGCAGGGCTAAACTTTCAGGCGCGTGATATTTCGATGTGAGCGGGAAGTTTGAAAGCTTTTGGCGCCTAAAATTATAAGTATTCTGCTCTCGTACGGATGACTATGATATCATGGCCAACAATTTGTTTGTTTTGCACGCAAAAAAATGTGCAAGTTTTGAAAATCAATGTCTCCAACTCGAAACTTAGATTGTCCATTCAATTCAAATATGGATCATTGAGCTACTACAAGAAAATACCATCATACGGTCCAATTCAAATGAAATTCCAAATGTTTTTATCCTAAATATGATGACAAAAGCAAAAATGTGTATGTGTATGAGTAAAGTGGATGATTATAAAGTTTGAACATGCACGTATGTGTATATCTCTAGGTTTGATATATGAATTTGAAATCACGAAATCCCGGCTTAAAAAATGTACCTCCGTTTAAATGAATTACAAAAGCTAATGATGGAGTCGAATTCCAAAATTCCAATCTTAGGTTTTTAATTCTGGTACATCAAGGTATATCACACATGTTCAAAAGTATCGTTATCTCATAGTACAAACTGTGAAACAAATTGATCAACCATGAGTGCACAATATCTCAATTACGCTAAAGTCCCTCAAATATAGACACCTCACTCTTTATCTGAAGTCAACCCCCCCCCCCACCACCACACACACACACAGAGAGAAGTCGTTCTCTCCCCCAAACACCAACACACGAGCACATTAACACCCCTCTCTCTTGTAAAGTCCGAACCCCAACATAGGTCTCTATCACTTTGTCTCTCGGGCATGCACACATCTCTTCCCTCACTCTCTAGGTCTCCCGCTATCTCTCTTACCCAAGCACACGTACTATGTAGAGTGTATATTTCCCATACACACAAAACGTCGCCCCCAAACGTCTATCTCCCTAGTTATGTGGTTCTCGCGCACTCACCTCACACACCACCCCCACTGCAAACAAGCACACTTTGTCTCCTTGTGCACCACTCTCCTCTCTCTATCTCTCCCACATGCGGACCCGCCCCAGCTCCTTCCCTATATACATATATGTCGTGACTCTTTGCATAGCTCCCTAATGTATAATCGTTCTCGATTTCGCACATTGTTCTCTACACCATCTATTCTAGCTCTCTCATGAAGTCCCTATCACACACACAATGACTCGCTTCCCTTGCGTCTCCGTTCATAGGCCAATTTCGGACAAGATCAACATTGTCTCCCTATCTATACGCCATTTATGGACACAAATGACCCCTCTCACCCCCTCTCTTCCTCTCTCTCTCTCTCTCTGTCGCTAGCTCTCTCTTTCTCTCGCTCTCACACCCCTCTCCCCCCCACACACACTGAATGTCTCTTCCAAATAGTCTGCTCCCCCCGCCCGCACCCGTGCTATCTCGCTACTACACATGTCACACCATTCCCCCTTCCCTTATACTAGGTTTACATCATCAGTGGTCTCTCTACTCCACATACACTCTCTCCCTCTCACACACAAACACGTGCACAAACACACATACACGCACAAACACCCATTTACCTGGATCCTCATCTCTCCTCATGTCTGCATGTGTATCTCACACACTCACCCTCTAATTATGTATATGTGTCTCCATGTTACACAACACAAAGACCCATGTACATGTCTCTCTCTATCCTCCACAAACATAGACACAAAGAATCTCTTATCATTGCCTCAATCTCTAACATATCACACACACACTCTCTCTCTCTCTCTCTCGCAAACACGCTCAACAAGGGTTTCCCCGTGAATAACTTACCATCTATTCATGAACATTCGTGGCAGTACGGTGAACACGAGACGTGAAAAAGAATAAATCTACACGTTCTTAGACCACCTAGTATGACTACTAGGACTAGAGCAAGCCAAAAAGCGCGCTGCCGTCACCCCCTCCTTGTCGGCGATGGGACAATCTTCGTTTTACACAGTCAAGAAGTCATTGTGCTAAGGCCCCACATGCCGAGGCGTTGAATAGAATGTAGATGCTAGTTTACGGAAGAAAGTATCGATAATACGTTTGTATCTCCATACTTATATTTCTTCTCTTATAAAAAACCGAGTTGGTGATGATGGTACGTGTGCCATCTTGCAATATAGACCGTCCGATCTATATCTGACGGATGGAAATTAAACTAAAAGATACCCGCACCCCTCTCCACATTTGCAGACAAGGCCTTCCCTCGTTCATCCTTATCTCCAACAAATATCATTGTTGAGCAATTAAGAAAGGAAGCCTCTGGAACAAACTGGCCTGGTGGCCGCTACCGGCGTCGTCAATCCCCATGCCTTCGCTCTGTTCGACCACCAATCACCACCACACCCCACTCCTCTTCACCTTATCTCATATTTCTCGAGATATCATTAGTTTTTACACATGGGATTACTCCCGCAAGGGTCAATCACAACAAGTGTTTTATAAAATGCATCTTGATGTTCCGTGCAATGCACGGATCTTGCTAGTACTCCTACACAAGACTAAGTTGGTGATGCTGGTGTGTCTACCATCCGTCGTTTCTGACCATTAGATCTACATCTAACAATAGTGAGGTAAGTTGTTGCCTTTTCTTACCAACATCCCACTTGTCTACCAATTTGCAGAAAAACCCATAATTAGTATCTGAAAACCAACCACATCCCTCCCTGACCTCACCAAAACAGCCCAAGGAATATATTCTAATTGAAACATAATATATCTCTAGTGACATATGTATATCAAAATTAGAGTGTTTTGTACAAAGTTTGTGAATAAGTATTATTCTAATTATGATTCGTTGCAACGGACATGAACATTGCTAGTATTTCGAACCATGCATTTCTTTTCCTAGTATTCCATAGTTTCGAGTTTTCCATCAAGATATTAGTCACTCATGGTTGATATTTACTTTCAATCATGTACACATATGCACTATGTAACTAGCCTTGCTTATTGGCTTCCAAAGCTTAACTTTCACTCCTACTTACAATATGTAGAGTATTTAACAAAAAACTACCATTTTCAACCAGCCCTAGGAGGAATCTATTGTACAAAAAATAGCAAAAACATACCCAAAATTTCTTAATCCATGCCAAAAACTACCTAGTACTCCTACCGATTAGGTTCGTTTAAACCCATTTATGACAGGGTTGGCCCACATGTCTGTGCTGACGAGGCAGCTTAAACCAACACATTTTGTTTGACCGTTGACACGAGCGACCCACATCTGACCTTCTATCCTGTTATTCCCCCTCAAATCATTATTTTTCTTGAACATTACTTCAAACAGTACTGATGCGTGTTCGTCGGTGGCGTCGGTGATGAGCGAGTTGGCCGCCGCTCCGCCGGACGGGCCGGATGCCGCGCTGGCCTCCGCGCGGGTTGGCAGGCTGGCCCGAGCGTGACTCACGAGCGAGCAAAGCCGCCGCACTGGCCTTCGCTTGAGCCAGATGGCTGGCCTTAGCGTGGCGCGCGCGAGCAAGCCGCCGCGCTGCCTTGCCAATCTAGCTAGCAAACCTTGCAGACAAACAGCTGGACGGAGCTATCTTGGCTAGCTAGCGGCCGCGAGCACCGGACGGAGCTGGCATCCGAGCTGCCGCAACATGGGCTCCGCACCGCCGGCGGTTTTGACCTCGCCTTCTGCCGGCGGCAGTAGCTGCGTCCCATGGCCAAGGATGACTAGGTGGACGGGCCGGAGGTAGGAGGTCACTCGAGGATTTTTGTTGGTAAGAGCATGTACAATGGTTGATAAGGTAGTCTTATCTTAAGTCTGCCACATATGCAAGTGGTAGTAGTTTCTTGGCATTTTAGTGGTTTCTTGCATTATTAGAGCAAGTACAATAGAGCTGAGTCGGTGGGCTATAAGAAATAAACGACTACTACATGTTGGCTATAAGATGGATTGTAGATGACATGGCACTGGCTTATAGCCAGCAGCTGGCTATACTATTAACCATGCTCTTAGGGGTTTCTTGTAAGGAACAATGTACGTACTACTAGCGACAAAAGGCGATTCTAGGTTGCGTTGTACTCCAACGAGTACTACTAGTGGTCGCGGGAGTGTATACCTTGTTTTGTGGGTTCGATCCCGGCCGGACGCACGGCGGCCTTTTTTTAAATAGTACTACTACACTTCGCTACGAGCCAATATTTTACATGGGTAGTTTCAGTTTTGAAGTCAAAACGGATGTGCGACCCCACAATCTGGGTGCACTGGACAGCCTAGCCACGTGAACGGGTTTTCCTTCCCAGCATCCTATGGCTCGCGTGCTCACCCTAGCCGCACCTCGCTTGCAGCTTCCAGCTAGTAGCATATTTAAACTAGCGCCTCCCAATTAAGCCTGAGGAGCCGGAAAAGCCTGGCGGGGCATTGGGAACTGTGCAATATGGCTCTGTACGTAAAGTGCTCTACTACTACTCTGTAGCTTGTGGCGTTGCATGCATGGACTTCACTCCATTATCGGCTCTACTATAAAAGAAATTCCTCTTGCCGTGTTTTTTTTGAAACGGAGGCAAAAGCTTTGCTTCATCTCATTCATAAAGAAGGAACTACTAACAAAGTTCGACGAGATCCATTACACCTCCACAAATGGAAGCGAAAAGCCTAGTCTCGATGTATCAAATAACTCAAATGTTCTGCCCCCGCAGTAACCGTCGCTGATAAACAGGCTGCTAGTGTGTGCATGAGAGGAGCAGCTGAGTAGGCCAGCTACGTGAGAGGAGCGACTGAATAGAGCACCGAGAGTACCCACTAGGCCACTACGTAGGTGTACTTCCCCTGCATTGATAGTACAGCGATGGTTCTAGAGAACAGTAGTACCCTCCACTTCCAACTGTAGCTCCTTGGCCCTGAGATTCAAGAGTTCAAAATTGGTGCACTATACTAGACTAGACTAGAAGTATAGTACATCGCACTACTAGTTGAGAAAAGTAGTACTAGTACTGCTACAGTACGAGTACGTACTCCTCCGTCACATAATGTAAGGCGTTTTTTGACACTAGTTGGCATGTACAAAAAATGGCAAAAACATACCCAAAATTTCTTAATCCACGCCAAAAACTACTACCTAGTGCCAAAAATTTCTTACTAGTGCTATTATTTATACTATAATGCAATCCCATAACGTTCCATAATCCCTTTCTTTCAAAAAATTCTCTTCTGGAGAGAAGATTGCTATCTCCACGCGAGCTTCTAATAGGCCAGCGCCACCGCATGCAGTCATGTGAGAGAGAGGGAGACATCCATGCAGCATGCAGAGAGAGGAGAACGCGGGCGGGCAGCCAATGGGCTGCATGGGGAATTTATAGCTGCTAACTCCTCCCATCCATGCGCCAGGGGTATTTCCGTCCAGAAAGCATGCAGCGAGCCCCTGCCTTGGTATCCGGGTCTGCTCTTATGCGTAGAGTAAAAAGAATCGGAGGGAGTACTAGTAGTAAATAATAGCCTCACCCCTTCGCTGAGGAATGATCTACAGTTGGAAGGGACAAGGCCCTGCGGTTACTATGCTCTTATCTCCTCCTCGCCGGTTCCCCTCCCCCCGGAGAGAAGGCAATTCGTCGCTGCTCCCATGGATTCGCCAGGCGGTTCTCCTCCTCGTCGGGGCTGGGAGACCTTGGACGACGATCCTGTGGGAGAAATCGCATGCCGCTCCGACGTCCTCACCGCCGCAAGACTCGGTGCTTCCTGCACCAACTTTTTGAAGACGCTGCTTAAACAGGTCATGCTTGTTGGTCTTCCATGCATCCTCGAGGAGAAAGTTCTTCTATGGGACAATCCTTCGAACAGTCCACCGCTCCCTGGCCATGGTTGCACGATGACTCCGCTAGAGTTGCCGACGTTGAGAGGTAGTCGGATTTTGTTCGATGAGCAGGTCAGTAATGGAGTTTGATCATGTAGTACTTAGTTATTCCATTTCCATCCCGTAATTTCTCCGCTGCCCACCGTCTTATATATAGGTGTGGGTCGGTGCCAACGAAGATTGGCTTGCATACCTCCGGCCGGATACCACCATCATCTTGCACAACATCCACAGTAGTGCGGCCGTTCCGGTAGACCCCTTCTCCACCATTGGGATCGGCCTTCCGGACTGGCTGGGCAAGAATACGTATGATGATGCCTACATGAGATTTAAGAAGATAGCAATTGCGGACCCACCGACAAAGCGACGCGGCTATGATGATTACTATCTCATCGCGGTGTTCGACATAAGGATTGCCATCAATGCAGGAGGCAGTAACGGCAGAGGCTGGCGCATGTTTGCGGGAGCAGATTTGTACCCCTACACGTTCGAAGACGTCGTGTGCCATCTAGGCCGCATCTTCGCGGTGACAAGCCAGGGGACTTGTTTCATCTGGTTGACATCCTACGGTACGGGTGATTACAAACGGAATGCACAAACCATCATTTGCATCCCTAACGGTACTCCATTATTTTTCAGGGACCAGCCATCCCCCGATCAAAATAAGATCACCGATCCTGGATGTGCATTTGCATCCGCGATTCGGTCTAACATGGAACCTTGTAGCTGACTTTGGCATATTGGGATCAACTATCTTAGCAGTCGTTACCCATGGTACCACTAATGTGCAACAAGGTCACATAATCTACCACGATCGGACCGTCACCATCTACCCAGGTATTCAATTTTTTAACCCTCTCGCCTTCTCTTTCATTGTTGTACTAGTAGTATACTTTGTAGTACTAGTAGGAGTACTTTTTACCTTGGAGGACGCGTATAGCTAGCTAGGCCCTTGAAGACTTGAACCCACTAGCTGCCACCATTTTTGTTTTTCCATGTCTTACAATCTCCTCCATGTAACCAAGAGTGGCTATATATAATAAGCCGGTTATTTTACTTCCTCTATACCAGAGTAGTACTATTTGCTGCACAGTATTACTGACCGCCACATTTGAGCACAACATTATTATGCATGGACCTTGAATATGTACGTCACCATGTGTCCAAACCTGGGATGTCGCGTGTACCAGATGAACGGCGCCGAGTTCGACCCCCGTGATGCTACGTGGGTGCCGAGGAACACTCTTGGAGAGTACTCACTTTTCATCGAGGACAGCTACCCCATTGTGAAGCAGATGCCACCTTCCGTGCACGACACGGAAGGCCTTCCGTTCATGAAGCATGGTTGTGTCTTCAGTGCGCACCGCCAGATGAACGACATGCTCGGACACGCTATCCCTAATTTATGCTGCTTCAGCTTGGATGAGTCTCCATCGTGTGGAACCGGACTAGAAAGCTGTGACAATGATTCCCGTTGCCCACCGCTATGGATTGTGCCATCCATGAAGAACACCTGGGACTGGAACCTGGAGGAGGACATGTAGCCCATCTATAACGTGTAAGTGGAGTACGATAATTGTGAACGGTAGCGCTGTGAATATATGTAGACTAGTCGTGCACAAATTTATCACATGAGTTGGAGATGAACTTGTGTGGCATACTCGCATTTGTCCTTTAGAATTTATTACTAGTAAATGTGTTATGTGTACGTGCAACTTGTGTGGTTGTTGCATGGGCTCCAACACGCTCTTTTAGAAGAAAAAAAAGGTGGCACAGCTTTGGATATACATGACGTGGCGGCATCATACAGTAGCATCGTTCGCTATAGTTGTACTAGTACACTCCTACTAGGACGACAACTCCTATAAAACCTTGCGCTTGGCTCTTTGCCTCTTCGGGAGGTTCAACAGTTCGTGCTCGTGTGAACCTTGCACTTGGCTCTTCGCCTCTTGGGAAGGTCCAACAATGATGATACTACAGTACAATATGCTTCTGGCAATCTGACACCGATTGAACTGTTGCACGTCCACCGCGAGGGCGAGGGCAAGGGAGAGGGAGAGGGAGAGGGAGAGGGTGCTGTAGTCAAAACCCTCTCCTCGTCCTGCGAACCACCACGCGTGTGGGCGAGGGAGAGGCGTAGTAAGCAAGCTTCTCCTCATTCGGCGAGTTGACGGGACACATCAAAGCAGTACTAGTACTAGTAGTAGTAGTCCATACTGCGTCCTTTCCGATTAATATGGCTTAATTTCAAATGAGAAAAATACACTGGCAGTCAACGTATGTAATAGTACGCTCTTCACGGTCACTATATATAGATTTGCGGCGATTATGCGATCACCAGCTCATTGTAGAGCACCGTATTGCACCCTACTGACCGGCCACATAGTCGACGTGGCACTTTGTTGACTAGTTAAATTATCACCTGGTTTCTGGGTCCCACCTGTCAGTTGGCAGAGCAAATAAATCAGTTAAACAAAACTTTACGCAGGCGCGACACGAGTCCAACCCTTGCGCGCGAACCGCCCTGGCTGTGTATGTGAGTGCATGCACGTGTGCTTCCTCGGTCTTCCAACAAAGAGTGTACTACATGATGTACATCTACACGTCCAATGTGTTTAGCCTTTAATCTAAATCGATATTGATTGACTAATGCACCAACTTGTGCTGTAGGTATAGGCTACATGTCTATCCTTAATTACAGCATGCAACGGCCTTCATTTAATCTTCTTATCTCAATGGTCGCATGCACACATAACTCTTCTATTTTTAGGCGTTAATTATGCCCTGGTTAATGTGTAAATCTCTAAATGTACAGTCTTTCACGGACGTAGGGAGTAGGTTGAGCACTTGAGCGTGAGCGTGTGTGTTGCGTCATGTGCTGTGTGCCGCATGGGTGCGTGAGTGTTGCGTGCGTCCATGTGTACGTGTGAGTGTTGCATGTTGCATTCATGCATGCATGGGGCTTACTCCCTCCCATTGACATGTTCATATTTCAAGCTTCCTCTATTCCCTCCATATGGTGATACTGTTGGAAATATGACCTAGAGGCAATAATAAATTGATTATTATTATATTTCCTTGTTCGTGATAATCGTTTATTATCCATGCTATAATTGTATTGATAGGAAACTCAGATACATGTGTGGATACATAGACAACACCATGTCCCAAGTAAGCCTCTAGTTGACTAGCTCGTTGATCAATAGATGGTTACGGTTTCCTGACCATGGACATTGGATGTCGTTGATAACGAGATCACATCATTAGGAGAATGATGTGATGGACAAGACCCAATCCTAAGCATAGCACTAGATCGTGTAGTTCGTATGCTAAAGCTTTTCTAATGTCAAGTATCATTTCCTTAGACCATGAGATTGGGCAACTCCCGGATACCGTAGGAGTGCTTTGGGTGTACCAAACGTCACAACACGGGTGATTACAAACGGAATGCACAAACCATCATTTGCATCCCTAACGGTACTCCATTATTTTTCAGGGACCAGCCATCCCCCGATCAAAATAAGATCACCGATCCTGGATGTGCATTTGCATCCGCGATTCGGTCTAACATGGAACCTTGTAGCTGACTTTGGCATATTGGGATCAACTATCTTAGCAGTCGTTACCCATGGTACCACTAATGTGCAACAAGGTCACATAATCTACCACGATCGGACCGTCACCATCTACCCAGGTATTCAATTTTTTAACCCTCTCGCCTTCTCTTTCATTGTTGTACTAGTAGTATACTTTGTAGTACTAGTAGGAGTACTTTTTACCTTGGAGGACGCGTATAGCTAGCTAGGCCCTTGAAGACTTGAACCCACTAGCTGCCACCATTTTTGTTTTTCCATGTCTTACAATCTCATCCATGTAGCCAAGAGTGGCTATATATAATAAGCCGGTTATTTTACTTCCTCTATACCAGAGTAGTACTATTTGCTGCACAGTATTACTGACCGCCACATTTGAGCACAACATTATTATGCATGGACCTTGAATATGTACGTCACCATGTGTCCAAACCTGGGATGTCGCGTGTACCAGATGAACGGCGCCGAGTTCGAACCCCGTGATGCTACGTGGGTGCCGAGGAACACTCTTGGAGAGTACTCACTTTTCATCGAGGACAGCTACCCCATTGTGAAGCAGATGCCACCTTCCGTGCACGACACGGAAGGCCTTCCGTTCATGAAGCATGGTTGTGTCTTCAGTGCGCACCGCCGGATGAACGACATGCTCGGACACGCTATCCCTAATTTATGCTGCTTCAGCTTGGATGAGTCTCCATCGTGTGGAACCGGACTAGAAAGCTGTGACAATGATTCCCGTTGCCCACCGCTATGGATTGTGCCATCCATGAAGAACACCTGGGACTGGAACCTGGAGGAGGACATGTAGCCCATCTATAACGTGTAAGTGGAGTACGATAATTGTGAACGGTAGCGCTGTGAATATATGTAGACTAGTCGTGCACAAATTTATCACATGAGTTGGAGATGAACTTGTGTGGCATACTCGCATTTGTCCTTTAGAATTTATTACTAGTAAATGTGTTATGTGTACGTGCAACTTGTGTGGTTGTTGCATGGGCTCCAACACACTCTTTTAGAAGAAAAAAAAGGTGGCACAGCTTTGGATATACGTGACGTGGCGGCATCATACAGTAGCATCGTTCGCTATAGTTGTACTAGTACACTCCTACTAGGACGACAAATCCTATAAAACCTTGCGCTTGGCTCTTTGCCTCTTCGGGAGGTTCAACAGTTCGTGCTCGTGTGAACCTTGCACTTGGCTCTTCGCCTCTTGGGAAGGTCCAACAATGATGATACTACAGTACAATATGCTTCTGGCAATCTGACACCGATTGAACTGTTGCACGTCCACCGCGAGGGCGAGGGCAAGGGAGAGGGAGAGGGAGAGGGAGAGGGTGCTGTAGTCAAAACCCTCTCCTCGTCCTGCGAACCACCACGCGTGTGGGCGAGGGAGAGGCGTAGTAAGCAAGCTTCTCCTCATTCGGCGAGTTGACGGGACACATCAAAGCAGTACTAGTACTAGTAGTAGTAGTCCATACTGCGTCCTTTCCGATTAATATGGCTTAATTTCAAATGAGAAAAATACACTGGCAGTCAACGTATGTAATAGTACGCTCTTCACGGTCACTATATATAGATTTGCGGCGATTATGCGATCACCAGCTCATTGTAGAGCACCGTATTGCACCCTACTGACCGGCCACATAGTCGACGTGGCACTTTGTTGACTAGTTAAATTATCACCTGGTTTCTGGGTCCCACCTGTCAGTTGGCAGAGCAAAGAAATCAGTTAAACAAAACTTTACGCAGGCGCGACACGAGTCCAACCCTTGCGCGCGAACCGCCCTGGCTGTTTATGTGAGTGCATGCACGTGTGCTTCCTCGGTCTTCCAACAAAGAGTGTACTACATGATGTACATCTACACGTCCAATGTGTTTAGCCTTTAATCTAAATCGATATTGATTGACTAATGCACCAACTTGTGCTGTAGGTATAGGCTACATGTCTATCCTTAATTACAGCATGCAACGGCCTTCATTTAATCTTCTTATCTCAATGGTCGCATGCACACATAACTCTTCTATTTTTGGGCGTTAATTATGCCCTGGTCAATGTGTAAATCTCTAAATGTACAGTCTTTCACGGACGTAGGGAGTAGGTTGAGCACTTGAGCGTGAGCGTGTGTGTTGCGTCATGTGCTGTGTGCCGCATGGGTGCGTGAGTGTTGCGTGCGTCCATGTGTACGTGTGAGTGTTGCATGTTGCATTCATGCATGCATGGGGCTTACTCCCTCCCATTGACATGTTCATATTTCAAGCTTCCTCTATTCCCTCCATATGGTGATACTGTTGGAAATATGCCCTAGAGGCAATAATAAATTGATTATTATTATATTTCCTTGTTCGTGATAATCGTTTATTATCCATGCTATAATTGTATTGATAGGAAACTCAGATACATGTGTGGATACATAGACAACACCATGTCCCAAGTAAGCCTCTAGTTGACTAGCTCGTTGATCAATAGATGGTTACGGTTTCCTGACCATGGACATTGGATGTCGTTGATAACGAGATCACATCATTAGGAGAATGATGTGATGGACAAGACCCAATCCTAAGCATAGCACTAGATCGTGTAGTTCGTATGCTAAAGCTTTTCTAATGTCAAGTATCATTTCCTTAGACCATGAGATTGTGCAACTCCCGGATACCGTAGGAGTGCTTTGGGTGTACCAAACGTCACAACATAACTGGGTGACTATAAAGGTGCACTACGGGTATCTCCGAAAGTGTCTGTTGGGTTGGCACGAATCGAGACTGGGATTTGTCACTCCGTGTGACGGAGAGGTATCTCTGGGCCCACTCGGTAGGACATCATCATAATGTGCACAATGTGATCAAGGAGTTGATCACGGGATGATGTGTTACGGAACGAGTAAAGAGACTTGCCGGTAACGAGATTGAACAAGGTATCGGGATACCGACGATCGAATCTCGGGCAAGTATCGTACCGCTAGACAAAGGGAATTGTATACGGGATTGATTAAGTCCTTGACATCGTGGTTCATCCGATGAGATCATCGTGGAACATGTGGGAGCCAACATGGGTATCCAGATCCCACTGTTGGTTATTGACCGGAGAGTCATCTCGGTCATGTCTGCATGTCTCCTGAACCCGTAGGGTCTACACACTTAAGGTTCGGTGACGCTAGGGTTATAGAGATATTAGTATGCGGTAACCCGAAAGTTGTTCGGAGTCTCGGATGAGATCCCGGACGTCACGAGGAGTTCCGGAATGGTCCGGAGGTAAAGAATTATATATAGGAAGTGCTATTTCGGCCATCGGGACAAGTTTCAGGGTCACCGGTATTGTACCGGGACCACCGGAAGGGTCCCGGGGGTCCACCGGGTGGGGCCACCTGCCCCGGGGGGCCACATGGGCTGTAGGGGGTGCGCCTTGGCCTATATGGGCCAAGGGCACCAGCCCCTAGAGGCCCATGCGCAAAGGGACAAGAGGAGGGGAGAGTCCTAAAGGGGGAAGGCACCTCCGAGGTGCCTTGGGGAGGATGGACTCCTCCCCCCCTTGGCCGCACCCTTCCTTGGAGGAAGGGGCAAGGCTGCGCCCTCCCCCTCTCCCTTGGCCCTATATATAGTGGGGGGAAGGGAGGGCAACCATACCTAAGCCCTGGCGCCTCCCTCTCCCTCCCATGACACATCTCCCTCCTCCCGCAGCGCTTGGTGAAGCCCTGTTGGAATCCCGCTACTTCCACCACCACGCTGTCGTGCTGCTGGATCTCCATCAACCTCTCCTCCCCCTTGCTGGATCAAGAAGGAGGAGACGTCGCTGCTCCGTACGTGTGTTGAACGCGGAGGTGCCGTCCATTCAGCGCTAGGATCATCGGTGATTTGGATCACGACGAGTACGACTCCATCAACCCCGTTCTCTTGAACGCTTCCGCGCGCGATCTACAAGGGTATGTAGATCCACTCCTCCCTTGTTGCTAGATGACTCCATAGATTGAGCTTGGTGATGCGTAGAAAATTTTGAATTTCTGCTACGTTCCCCAACAGTGGCATCATGAGCTAGGTCTATGCGTAGTTTCTATGCACGAGTAGAACACAAAGTAGTTGTGGGCGTTGATTTTGTTCAATATGCTTACCGTTACTAGTCCAATCTTGATTCGATGGCATTGTGGGATGAAGTGGCCCGGACCGACCTTACACGTACTCTTACATGAGACTGGTTCCACTGACTGACATGCACTAGTTGCATAAAGGTGGCTAGCGGGTGTCTGTCTCTCCCACTTTAGTCGGATCGGATTCGATGAAAAGGGTCCTTATGAAGGGTAAATAGCAATTGGCATATCACGTTGTGGTCTTTGCGTAGGTAAGTAACGTTCTTGCTAGAAACCCATAGCAGCCACGTAAAACATGCAAACAACAATTAGAGGACGTCTAACTTGTTTTTGCAGGGTATGCTATGTGATGTGATATGGCCAAAAGGATGTGATGAATGATATATGTGATGTATGAGATTGATCATGTTCTTGTAATAGGAATCACGACTTGCATGTCGATGAGTATGACAACCGGCAGGAGCCATAGGAGTTGTCTTAATTTATTTATGACCTGCGTGTCAACATAAACGTCATGTAATTACTTTACTTTATTGTTAACCGGTAGCCATAGTAGTAGAAGTAATAAGTTGGCGAGACAACTTCATGGAGACACAATGATGGAGATCATGATGATGGAGATCATGATGATGGAGATCATGATGTCATGCCGGTGACAAGATGATCATGGAGCCCCAAGATGGAGATCAAAGGAGCTATATGATATTGGCCATATCATGTCACTATTATTTGATTGCATGTGATGTTTATCATGTTTTGCATCTTGTTTACTTAGAACGACGGTAGTAAATAAGATGATCCCTCATTAAAATTTCAAGAAAGTGTTCCCCCTAACTGTGCACCGTTGCGAAAGTTCGTTCATTTCTAAGCACCACGTGATGATCGGCTGTGATAGATTCCAACGTTCACATACAACGGGTGTAAGACAGATTTACACATGCAAACACTTAGGTTGACTTGACGAGCCTAGCATGTACAGACATGGCCTCAGAACACAGAAGACCGAAAGGTCGAGCATGAGTCGTATAGAAGATACGATCAACATGAAGATGTTCACCGATGTTGACTAGTCCGTCTCACGTGATGATCGGACACGGCCTAGTTGACTCGGATCATGTAATCACTTAGATGACTAGAGGGATGTCTATCTGAGTGGGAGTTCATAAGATGAACTTGTTTATCCTGAACATAGTCAAAAAGGGATTTTGCAAATTATGTCGTAGCTCGCGCTTTAGTTCTACTGTTTAGTTATGTTCCTAGAGAAAATTTAGTTGAAAGTTGATAGTAGCAATTATGCAGACTAGGTCCGTAAACTGAGGATTGTCCTCATTGCTTCATAGAAGGCTTATGTCCTTAATGCATCGCTCAGTGTGCTGAACCCCGAATGTCGTCTGTGGATGTTGCGAACATATGACATACACATTTTGATAACTACGTGATAGTTCAGTTAAACGGTTTAGAGTTGAGGCACCGAAGACGTTTTGAAACGTCGCGAAACATATGAGATGTTTCGAGGGCTGAAATTGGGATTTCAGGCTCGTGCCCACGTCAAGAGGTATAAGACCTCCGACGATTTTCTTAGCCTACAAACTAAGGGAGAAAAGCTCAATTGTTGAGCTTGTGCTCAGATTGTCTGAGTACAACAATCATTTGAATCAAGTGGGAGTTGATCTTCCAGATGAGACAGTGATGGTTCTCCGAAGTCATTACCACCAAGCTGCTAGAGCTTCGTGATGAACTATAATATATCAGGGACATATATGATGATCCTTGAGATATTCGCGATGTTTGACACCACAAAAGTAGAGATCAAGAAGGAGCATCAATTGTTGATGGTTGGTGAAACCACTAGTTTCAAGAAGGGCAAGGGAACAAAGGGATACTCCATGAAACGGCAATTCAGCTGCTACTCTAGTGAAGAAACCCAAGGTTGAACCCAAACCCGAGACTGAGTGCTTCTGTAATAAAGGGAACAGCCACTGGAGCAGAATTACCCTAGATACTTGGTAGATGAGAAGGCTGGCAAAGTCGATAGAAGTATATTGGATATACATTGTGTTGATGTGTACTTTACTAGTACTCCTAGTAGCACCAGGGTATTAGATACCGGTTCGGTTGCTAAGTGTTAGTAACTCGAAATAAAAGCTACGGAATAAACGGAGACTAGCTAAAGGTGAGATGACGATATGTGTTGGAAGTATTTCCAAGGTTGATCAAATATCGTACGCTCCCTCTACCATCGAGATTGGTGTTTGCGTTGAGCATAGACATGATTGGATTATGTCTATCGCAATACGGTTATTCATTTAAGGAGAATAATGGTTACTCTGTTTATTTGAATAATACCTTCAATGGTCTTGCACCTAAAATGAATGGTTTATTGAATCTTGATCGTAGTGATACACATGTTCATGCCAAAAGATAGTAATGATAGTACCACCTACTTGTGGCACTGCCACATAAGTCATATCGGTATAAAACGCATGAAGAAGCTCCATGTTGATGGATCTTTGGGCTCACTCATTTTTGAAAAGTTTGAGACATGCGAACCATGTCTATTGGTGTATATGCATGAAGAAACTCCATGCAAATGGACCGTTTTGACTCACTTGATTTTGAATCACTTGAGACATGCAAATCATACCACATGGGCAAGATGACTGAAAGCCTCGGTTTCAGTAAAATGGAACTAGAAAGCAACTTGTTGGAAGTAATACATTTTGATGTGTGCAATCCAATGAGTGCTGAGGCATGTAGTGGATATCGTTATGTTCTTACTTCACAGATGATTTGAGTAGATGTTGAGTATATTTACTTGATGAATCACGAGTCTGAATTGTTGAAAGGTTCAAGTAATTTCAGGGTGAAGTGAAAGATCGTCATGACAAGAGGATAAAAGATCTATGATATGATCATAGAGATGAATATCTGAATTACGAGTTTGGCACAGAATTGAGACATTATGAAAATTATTTCACAACTAATACAGCCTGGAACACCATAGTGTGATGGTGTGTCTGAACATCATAACTGCACCTTATTGGATATGATGCATACCATGATGTCTCTTATCAAATTACCACGATAGTTTATGGGTTAGGCATTAGAGACAACCACATTCACTTTAAATAGGGCACCACATAATTCCGATGAGATGACACCGTATGAACTGTGGTTTAGAGAAACCTAAGCTGTCATTTCTTAAAAGTTTGGGGCTACGACGCTTATGTGGAAAAGTTTCAGGCTGATAAGCTCGAACCCAAAGCGGATAAATGCATCTTCATAGGACACCCAAAACAGTTGGGTATACCTCCTGTCTCAGATCCGAAAGCAATAAGGGATTGTTTCTGGAATCGGGTCCTTTCTCGAGGAAAAGTTTCTCTCGAAAGAATTGAGTGGGAGGATGGTGGAGACTTGATGAGGTTATTAAACCGTCTCTTCAACTAGTGTGTGGCAGGGCACAGGAAGTTGTTCCTGTGGCACCTACACCAATTGAAGTGGAAGCTTATGATAGTGATCATGAAACTTCAGATCAAGTCACTACCAAACCTCGTGGGATGACAAGGATGCATACTACTTCAGAGTGGTATGTAATCCTGTCTTGGAAGTCATGTTGCTAGACAACATTGAACCTACGAGCTATGGAGAAGCGATGGTGGGCCTAGATTCCAAAATGGCTTGAGGCCATATAATCCGAGAGAGGATCCATATATGAAAACAAAGTGTAGACTTTGGAAGAACTACTTGATGGTCGTAAGGCTGTTAGGTACATATGGATTTTAAAAGGAAGACGGACAATGATGGTAAGTATCACCATTAAGAAAGCTCGACTTGTCGTTAAGATGTTTTCCGACAAGTTCAAGGAGTTGACTACGATGAGACTTTCTCACTCGTAGCGGTGCTAAGAGTCTGTTGGTATTATATTAGCGATTACTGCATTATTTATGAAATCTTGCAGATAGGATGTCAAAACATTGTTTCCTCGACAATTTTCTTGAGGAAAGGTTGTATGTGATACAACCGGAAGGTTTTGTCAATCCTGAAAGATGCTAATAAGTATGCAAAGCTCCAGCAATCCTTCTAGGGACTGGAGTAAGCATCTCGGAGTTGGAATGTATGCTTTGATGATGATCAAAGATTTTGGGTGTATACAAAGTTTATGAGAAACTTGTATTTCCAAAGAAGTGAGTGGGAGCACTATAGAATTTCTGATGAATATATGTTGTTGACATATTGTTGATCAGAAATGACATAGAATTTCCGGAAAGCATATAGGGTTATTTGGAAAGTGTTTTTCAATGGAAAGCCTGGATTAAGCTACTTGAACATTGAGCATCAAGATCTATAAGGATAGATCAAAACGCTTAATGGTACTTTTAAATGAGCACATACCTTAACATGATCTTGAAGGTATTCAAGAAGGATCAGTCAAAGAAGGAGTTCTTGCCTGAGTTATAAGGTATGAAGTTAAGACTTAAAGCTTGACCATGGCAGAATAGAGAGAAAGGACGAAGGTCGTCCCCTATGCTTAAGACATAGGCTCTACAGTATGGTATGCTGTGTATCGCACCTGAAATGTGCCTTGCCATGAGTCAGTCAAGGGGTACAAGAGTGATCTAAGAATGGATCACAGGACAGCGGTCAAAGTTATCCTTAGTAACTTGTGGACTAAGGAATTTTCTCGATTATGGAGGTGGTAAAAGAGTTCGTCATAAAGGGTTATGCCGATGCAAACTTTGACACTAATCCAGATTATTCTGAGTAGTAAATTGGATTCGTATAGTAGAACAGTTATTTGGAATAGCTCCAAATAGAACGTGGTAGCTGCATCTAGAGATGACATAGAAATTTGCGAAGTACATACGGATCTGAAAGATTCAGACCCATTGACTATAACATCTCTCACAAGCATAACATGATCAAACCCAGAACTCATCGAGTGTTAATCACATGGTAATGTGAACTAGATTATTGACTCTAGTAAACTCTTTGGGTGTTAGTCACATGGGGATGTGACCTTGAGTGTTAATCACATGGCGATGTGAACTAGATTATTGACTCTAGTGCAAGTGGGAGACTGTTGGAAATATGCCCTAGAGGCAATAATAAATTGATTATTATTATATTTCCTTGTTCATGATAATCGTTTATTATCCATGCTATAATTGTATTGATAGGAAACTCAGATACATGTGTGGATACATATACAACACCATGTCCCTAGTAAGCCTCTAGTTGACTAGCTCGTTGATCAATAGATGGTTACGGTTTGCTGACCATGGAAATTGGATGTCGTTGATAACGAGATCACATCATTAGGAGAATGATGTGATGAACAAGACCCAATCCTAAGCATAGCACTAGATCGTGTAGTTCGTATGCTAAAGCTTTTCTAATGTCAAGTATCATTTCCTTAGACCATGAGATTGTGCAACTCCCGGATACCATAGGAGTGCTTTGGGTGTACCAAACGTCACAACGTAACTGGGTGACTATAAAGGTGCACTACGGGTATCTCCGAAAGTGTCTGTTGGGTTGGCACGAATCGAGACTGGGATTTGTCACTCCGTGTGACGGAGAGGTATCTCTGGGCCCACTCGGTAGGACATCATCATAATGTGCACAATGTGATCAAGGAGTTGATCACGGGATGATGTGTTACGGAACGAGTAAAGAGACTTGCCGGTAACGAGATTGAACAAGGTATCGGGATACCGACGATCGAATCTCGGGCAAGTATCGTACCGCTAGACAAAGGGAATTGTATACGGGATTGATTAAGTCCTTGACATCGTGGTTCATCCGATGAGATCATCGTGGAACATGTGGGAGCCAACATGGGTATCCAGATCCCGCTGTTGGTTATTTACCGGAGAGTCATCTCGGTCATGTCTGCATGTCTCCCGAACCCGTAGGGTCTACACACTTAAGGTTCGGTGACGCTAGGGTTATAGAGATATTAGTATGCGGTAACCCGAAAGTTTTTCGGAGTCCCGGATGAGATCCCGGACGTCACGAGGAGTTCCGGAATGGTCCGGAGGTAAAGAATTATATATAGGAAGTGCTATTTCGGCCATCGGGACAAGTTTCGGGGTCACCGGTATTGTACCGGGACCACCAGAAGGGTCCCGGGGGTCCACCGGGTGAGGCCACCTGCCCCGGGGGGCCACATGGGCTGTAGGGGGTGCGCCTTGGCCTATATGAGCCAAGGGCACCAGCCCCTAGAAGCCCATGCGCCAAAGGGACAAGAGGAGGGGAGAGTCCTAAGGGGGAAGGCACCTCCGAGGTGCCTTGGGGAGGATGGACTCCTCCCCCCCTTGGCCGCACCCTTCCTTGGAGGAAGGGGCAAGGCTGCGCCCTCCCCCTCTCCCTTGGCCCTATATATAGTGGGGGGAAGGGAGGGCAACCATACCTAAGCCCTGGCGGCTCCCTCTCCCTCCCATGACACATCTCCCTCCTCCCGCAGCGCTTGGCGAAGCCCTGTTGGAATCCCGCTACCTCCACCACCACGCTGTCGTGCTGCTGGATCTCCATCAACCTCTCCTCCCCCCTTGCTGGATCAAGAAGGAGGAGACGTAGCTGCTCCGTACGTGTGTTGAACGCAGAGGTGCCATCCGTTCGGCGCTAGGATCATCGGTGATTTGGATCACGACGAGTACGACTCCATCAACCCCGTTCTCTTGAACGCTTCCGCGCGCGATATACAAGGGTATGTAGATCCACTCCTCCCTCATTGCTAGATGACTCCATAGATTGATCTTGGTGATGCGTAGAAAATTTTGAATTTCTGCTATGTTCCCCAACAGATACTCCCTCTGTTCCCAAATAGTACAGAGTAAAAGCCTCTCTTTGTTCCCAAATATGGAGTATTTGTCTTTCTACAGATTTCAACAAGTGTCTAGGTATGGAGCAAAATGAGTGAAGTGAGCGTAGAGGCATAGGGATACTGTAGAAAGGAAGTCCTCGCGATCCATTTATTCCCCATCTCGATCAGAGAGAACTATTCAACTAGTCTCTTCTTCCTGCTCCTCTCTTCTTCTTCCTCCTCTCTTCCCCATCATCGGCCGCACACCATTTACCCCCGCTCACTGCTCACCCGCCCGCGCCATCTTCCTTGGTAGCTTGCGCGTACCATATCCCCCCACTCACTGCTCAGCCACACGAGGAGAAGCTTCTTCGCTCGCCCACCCGAATCCACTTCCCCGCTGGCTCGCAGGCACCGAAAACCCCAATGGCAGAACCGACTGACACGCAGAGCCACGATTGGAATTCCCTCTCCGATGTTCTCTTGGAGCAGATCTGTAGTCGTATGGACCTACTCAGCACCGTCCATATGGTCGCATGCTCGGTGTCTTTGTACCGTCTACTCGTCTGCAACCGGCTGGCTCTTTTCAAGACACCCTGCTTGCTGATGCCCGATCCTCGCAGGTGGCCCAGACACCAATTGGACAATCCTACGGAGGTTGACGTGGTGCCCCTCGACATGCTACCACTACCCGTCCACCTGTCCTTCATGCGCGGCCACTACTGGGCGGGCATGAAGGCCAACTGGATCGTCCTCATCCACCACGCCGGTAGTCTGTGGCGTTTCGTGGATATCTACACCCAGCGAGAGATCACCCTTCCATCGTTGGATACCGCCACCATTGAGCCTCGCGGCCCGCCGGACACTCCTGCCTACTACGCACGAGACACGTCAAGCTTTTGGCTCGACCTCTGTTTGCAGAAAGTTGTAATCTGCGAAGTGCCCACACCATCAGAAGACTACATGGATTACAAGCTCATTGCCTTGTTCAACAAGGGATTAGCCTATCTGGAATCCGGTCGCCATACATGGTTATGGCTCATCATCAATCCTGTTAAGGAAACATTTATGTCTGATGCTATAGTGCACGATGGCATCGTTTACGCGGTTGACGCACAGATTGGCTACCTATATTGGTGGAATCTATCGTCGTGTAATTGTTCTATCTCATCTCATGTTTTCCTTATGAATACGACTGCCTGTTCATTTGTTACCAATTTAGAATGCATAGCATGTCTATAACCACATCATTGCTAT